>NC_084734.1:53281608-53574108 GCF_033978785.1 Entelurus aequoreus | reverse complement strand
TAATAATGAGATTTGTCAATAGGAAACATAAAACCGCATTACTAAAACAAGGGAGGAAGCTGAAAGGAACAGACGTGTACATAAATGAACCTTTAACAAAGAAAAACACAGACATAGCCAGAAAAGCACGTAGCTTAAGAAAACAAGGAAAAATACAACAAACATGGACAGCAAACTGTAAAATATTTATTAAACTAAATGAAACACCAGAGGAAGCAAGAGTAATAGTCATAAGGAAAATAGCAGAGCTGGATAAATATCAATAACGATAAAAAAATTAAACACAACCATGACACAAACAAACAATAATCATTAAAACAGAGAATGTATAACCTTTTCCAGCACCGACTATAACAGGACGGAATTGGACAGTGCTATAGATCCAGACATACATTTTTTTCTCTCACATAGACAATAATTGTTTATATTATACAGAAGTACAGTACAACACCAACATTCATTCCAATAACAAACTGTCAATTATTCATATTAACTGCAGAAGCTTGTATGCCAATTTTAACAATATGAAATTATTTTTGGAACAATTTAAAGAACCTTTCAAAATTATCCCTGTATCAGAGACATGGATGGATCCAAAAAAAGGAATGGACTTTGGACTAGAAGGATATGAACTCAATTATATTAATAGAGTAAATAAGAATGGAGGCGGAGTTGCTGTATATGTGATGAAGGACTTCCATTACAAGGTGGTAAAAGACATGTCACTGGCTATTGACAATGTTTTAGAGTGTATAACCATTGAGATATGTCATGAAAGAAATAGAAATGTATTGATCAGTATATATAGGGCACCCAACTCAAGTATTGAAGGATTTGAAGACTGGATTAAGGGAACTTTCAATGGAATCAGTCAAAAAGTACTCTTTTTATGTGGAGACTTCAACATTGATCTCTTGAACCCCAACAAGCAAAAGTCCATTAATGATTTCACAGATACAATGTATAGTATGAGTTTGTATCCTCAAATCACAAGGCCAACCAGAATTGCAAGTCACAGTGCTACACTTATTGACAATATATTCACTAATGTCTTTGATAATAATATAACAAGTGGACTGTTAACAACCGACATCAGCGACCATCTGCCAGTCTTTACTATTTATGATGGAACTACAGGAAGAAGAACATTGACAAAAAGACATTTCAAAGACTATGTACAGAGGAAGGAATGATTTTCTTCAAGAAGGATCTGAGGAAACAAATTTGGGACAATGTATATAATGAAGATGATGTAGATGATGCATATGGGAATTTTGTCAACACCTTTCTAACACTCTATGATAAACATTGCCCATGGAAAGAACGTAGTAAGAAGCAAAAGAAAAACAACCAACCGTGGATGACAAAAGGACTGAAAAATGCTTGTCACAAAAAAAACACATTGTATCGAATATTTATAACACAAAGATCTATAGAGGCAGAAAATAAGTATAAGAAATATAAAAACAAGCTAATTGGTATACTACGAACATGTAAGAAGGAATACTACAGTCAATTATTAAACAAGAACAAAAACAACATGAGAGCAACATGGGGCATCCTAAATAGCATCATTAAAAATGGTGCTAAGAAAGATTACCCCCAGTACTTTCTAGATGGACATACAAAAAATGACAATATGAACCAAATAGCTGAACGTTTCAATGATTATTTTGTTAATATCGGAACAAATCTGGATCAAAGAATTCCAAATGCAGCTGATGGGTCAGTTGAGGACTTGGGTGAGCTCATAGACAGAAATCCCAATTCCATGTTTCTTAAAAGTGTAAAAAAGAAGAAATAATCAAAATTGTAAAAAATTGTAAATCCAAGACTTCAACCGACTGTCATGGAATAGATATGGTAACGATAAAAAAGGTTATAGAAGACATTTCAGAACCTCTGACATATATCACCAATGTATCATTTTTAACCGGAAAATTCCCAGACAAAATGAAAATTGCAAAAGTCGTACCAATCTATAAGAATGGAGACGTACACCAGTTTACTAACTACAGACCAGTTTCATTACTTCCACAATTCTCCAAAATCATGGAAAAATTATTCAATAGTCGATTAGATTTATTTATTAACAAAAGCGGGACGCTCGTGGAGAACCAATATGGATTTCGAGCAAATATCTCAACATCAATAGCATTAATTAAAATAACAGAGGAAATTACCAATGCAATAGATGGTAAAGAATGTGCGGCAGCAGTATTCATGGACTTAACAAAAGCATTTGACACAATTAATCATGATATTTTAATACAAAAATTAGAACGATATGGCATCAGAGCTTTGGTATTGAACTGGGTAAGAAGCTATTTAACCAACAGGAAGCAATATGTGAAGATGGGTGGAAATATGTCAACACGGCTAGATATATCCTGTGGTGTGCCGCAGGGATCAATACTGGGACCAAAATTGTTTAATCTTTATATAAACGACATTTGTAAAGTTACAAAGGACTGAAAGTTAGTTTTATTTGCAGACGATACAACTGCTTTCTGTTCAGGAGAGAACACACAGAAGATAATACAAATAATAACAGAAGAAATGAACAAATTAAAAAGATGGTTTGACAAAAACAGACTATCTTTGAATCTCAGTAAAACTAAAATAATGCTATTTGGTAATAGTAGGAAAGAGCATCATACGCAAATACAAATAGACGGAGTAGACATCGAAAGGGTAAAAGAAACCAGATTTTTGGGAGTATTAATAGATGATCAAATGAACTGGAAATCTCATATACAAAACATACAACATAAAAACATTTCAATAATGAATAAAACAAAACACGTCCTGGGCCAGAAATCACTTCATATTCTCTACTGCTTGCTAGTGTTACCATATCTGAGTTATTATGCAGAAATATGGGGAAATAACTACAAATGTGCGCTACATTCGTTAACCATGTTACAAAAAAGATCAGTTACAATAATACATAATGTTGGATATAGAGAACATACAAACCCTTTATTTATTAAGTCAAAAATATTAAAGTTTGGTGATTTGGTAAAATTGCAAACAGCTAAAATGATGTACAAAGCAATCTATAACCTGCTACCAAAGAATGTACAACATTTCTTCTCAACTAAAGAGGAGAAATATAACCTTAGAGGAAAAAATAATTTAAAACATTTATATGCACGTACAACACTTAAAACTTTTAGCATAACAGTATGTGGAATTAAATTATGGAATGGATTAAGTAAAGAAGTTAAAAATTGTACTGACATGATCCAGTTTCACAATCAGAATCAGAATCAGCTTTATTGTCATTACGCAGGGTAACGAGATTGAGGCCATTTCATACAGTGCGATAAAACAAGTGTACACTCTATACAGAGGGTGAAATGAATATGTACATGAATATCTACATGAAACAGGGTGGTTGGTGGAATGGGTTATTGCACCGAAGAAAAGGCAGTTATGAGGGTCAATGGGGAAGTCTGTTCAGGGTGGTTATGGCCCTGGGGAAGAAGCTGTTTTTTAGCCTGTTCGTTTTGGTTTTAATGCACCTGTAGCGCTTCCCAGAGGGCAGCAGGTGGAACAGGTCAGAGCCAGGGTGGGTGCTGTCCTTGATGATGGCACTGGCTCTGTTGAGGCAGCGGGAGGTGTAGATGTCCATCAGAGAGGGGAGAGGGCGGCCGATGATCTTCTGAGCCGTCTTGACCACTCTTTGCAGCCTCTCCCTGTCTGCTGCAGTGCAGCTGCTGTACCATACTGTAATACAGTAGGTCAGCAGGCTCTCGATGGACGAGCGGTAGAAGGTCAGCAGCAGGTCAGGCTTCAGGTTGTACTTCCCGAGGACTCTCAGGAAGTGTAGCCGCTGCTGAGCCTTCTTGATGATTGCTGTGGTGTTGACTGTTCAGGAAAAGTCGTTAGAGATGTGGACTCCAAGGTACCTGAAGGTGTGGACCCCCTCCACACGCTCGCCGTTGATGTAGAGGGGGGCAGGGTCGGTGCTGCTCCTCCTGAAGTCGACGATGATCTCTCTGGTCTTGCTGGTGTTGAGAGCGAGGTTGTTCTCTGAAGACCAGGCCGTCAGCTTCAGGACCTCCTCCCTGTAGGTAGCCTCGTCACTCCTGGAGTTGAGCCCGACCACTGTGGTATCGTCAGCAAACTTGACGATAAGGTTGTCACTGTGGGCTGGACTGCAGTCATGGGTGTAGAGGCAGTAGAGGAGGGGGCTCAGCACGCAGCCCTGTGGGGAGCCGATGCTCAGCGTGCGGGTGGATGAGAGGTGGGGGCCAAGTCTCACATTCTGGGGTCGGTCCGTTAGGAAGTCCCTTATCCAGACGTTTGTGAGAGGGGGGAGGCCAAGAGTGTCCAGTTTATTGCAGAGTCTGTCCGGGATTATTGTATTGAAGGCAGAACTATAATCCACAGAGAGCATCCGGACGTAGCTCTGCTGCTGCTCCAGGTGGTTCAGAGCAGAGTGGAGAGCAACAGCGATGGCGTCCTCTGTGGATCTGTTCGCCCGGTTTAAGAGGTTGTTTAAATTAATAGTGCTTACAAAGTACAAAGAAGAAGAATTATGAGAAAAACTTCCAACCTTATTGAAAATATTCTTCATCTCAGTATGTTAATAATGACTGAATTAATTAATTACATATTACAAACTGTTGTATATACTAATTCATAGATGTTATTTTATTATATAAAAAGGTCAGTAAATGATTTTATATAATTGTAAACGCTTTGAAGTGGGAAAGTGGTAGGATTAAATAAGCTTTGCTTCTTCCTACTCCTTTTCGGGCATGATGTAAATGAAATGATATGAAATTGTGTGATGTATTATGATGTAAATGTGTTCATGTTCGAAATAAACTAAAAGAAAGATAGAAAAGAAAAGCCCGGAACACTCTACGCATTTCCCCACTTTTAGTTTAGAGAAAAGGAAAGATTGGCCTGGCCCACTAGGATCCCTCTTTATGTTTGTGAACTTTTATAGTCTATACATTTAGAGTGATGTGGTAATCAAACACTCTAGAAGTCTAGAATGAAAGAGTATATAAGAGATTTGACAGAGTGTGTACCTTCAGTGCTGAATGATGAGCAGAGGCAGAGTTTGGAGTGTCTTTTTTAAGTTAAAGTTAAAGTACCAATGGTTGTCACACACACACTAGGTGTGATGAAATTTGTCCTCTGCATTTGACCCATCCCCTTGTTCACCCCCTGGACCCTTGTTCACCCCCTGGGAGGTAAGGGGAGCAGTGGGCAGCAGCGGTGCCGCGCCCGGGAATCATTTTTGGTGATTTAACCCCCAATTCCAACCCTTGATGCTGAGTGCCAAGCAGGGAGGTAATGGGTCCCATTTTTATAGTCTTTGGTATGACTCGGCCGTGTTTTTTTTAGCTCGCTTTCCATTTTTATGTACTCACTGTCCACTGTGTCCAGGTATGTGGGAAATGTTTTCGTGCCATTTGCTGTTTGACGCCGGTATCATGCTAATTAGCTGCCTGAAAGCGGGTGACTCCACTGTAGAAATAGCCTGCATGTCTTCTTTCACATACGCTGCAATAACTCTATCAACGTTGTCCTGGCTAGCAGTCCCTCCGTTAAAATCCTTAGGCGAAGGTGAAGTGGCATCGGAGTCTGTGCCTCTCTTTACTAGCTTCGTCGAAGCATGTTGCTTTTGTAGATTTTAATTGCTGTTTTGGGCAGTAGATAGGATCTTTGATGTAAGACACAACTTACATTTAACTAAAATTTTATTTTCATTGTGCTCTAGTCTCGACAAATGAAAAGTAGTGAGAATATCTCCATGTTAAGAAACTCGGCTTTGGCTCTGCAATAATGTCTTGTTAGTAAACACAGACCCCCCCCCCCCCCCTCCCCCCCAGTTGCCGCCGAAAGTAATGGCGTTACAGTAACGCGTTACTTTGTAACCCTGATTATTAATAATTAATATTATTTATAGGATTCTTGCACCTTTAGTCATTGTATTTTGAATATCAAATCCTTAACTGTTATTCTCTAAGAATATGAATTGTATTATTAAAATATCATTAATATTAATGATTACTAACCCTTATTCAATATTTACTTTTGAGCATATAAAGGGCATAACAGAGCTCCACCTGAGGCTGAAAGTGGAAGCAAAGCACAGTTCCCTGTGTAAGTCAGGACTGTCAGGATATTAGTATATGAACACGAACTGAGCAAAGTCCAACATTACTCTGTTCAGGAAGTCATGTGTTTGTTTGGCAGAGTGAGAAGACTACAAAGGGAAAAAGGTAATTACCTTTTCTACACACTCTTTATTATTGCTATTGTGTTCACCTGCAATTATGTTCTTTTCATACTTTTTCGTAAAAATATATTATCATTGTGTTTTCACTTGACTCAAAATGTGATATTGGATCACATCGGTATCGTTTTCACGTTTTCTACTGAGTCAAACTGCGCTGTGCTCAATAAAGCAACCAGGTTGCTGCTAGTATGTTAGCGGTGTGACATCAAAAGTGCTGTGTGCAAGTTTTTAAACTGAAAAATGTAACAACAACACCGCCACCTCCATCAAAACCGCAATAAAAGTTCACCTCCAGGCAGCTACAACCCTAAACTAACACCCTCCCCGGATTTCTAATAATCAAATGTAAACAATCAAATGCAGATAGTTTTTCTTATGCCTTCTGATCTCTCTCTCTCTCTCTCTCTCTCTCTCTCACTCTCTCTCTCTATGTCCACTACTTGCTGTCCATATCCTACCCCCCCGCCCCCCTCCACACCCCTTATTGTAAATAATGTAAATAATTTAATGTGATTATCTTGTGTGATGACTGTATTATGATGATAGTATATATCTGTATCATGAATCAATTTAAGTGGACCCCGACTTAAACAAGTTGAAAAACTTATTCGGGTGTTACCATTTAGTGGTCAATTGTACGGAATATGTACTTCACTGTGCAACCTACTAATAAAAGTCTCAATCAATCAATCAATCAAAACCTAGCTTATGTTACTACTGGTGGTTTAACAGAACATACTGCATTTTCTGAACTACAAGCCGCTACTTTTTTTCCTACTCTTTGAACCCTGCGGCTTATAAAACGATGTGGCTAATTTATGGATTTTTCTTCGCTAACGGCCGTAATAGTTTGTATTCAACAAATAGTTTTCAACACCGACGGAGGCACTGAAAATGTGTATTTTTGTTTGTGCAATTGTGCCACCTTTTGAACGAGTTCGCTCACTGCCGGTGCTTGCAGGTTGAAATTGTTCTTCCTGTTTCGTGGCTTGAACTGAAAATATATGCTGGGTTGTTTTTTTTTACCATTTGTTCATTGTGTTTCTGTTCAAAAGGATTCTGCTGAGAGCTCAAACCATTCGTAAATGTTTTTGTGTGTCTGTATGCGGAGTAAAACTCTGGAACAAACTGGATTTACAACACAAGCAATGTCAAACTAGTCATTGCTTTAAACCAGGGGTCACCAACGTGGTGCCCGCGGGCACCAGGTCGCCCGTAAGGACCAGATGAGTCGCCCGCGGGCCTGTTCTAAAAAAAAATAATAAAATAAAATAATTTTTTTTTAAAAAATGTTTATTTATTTTTTTTAAATTAAATCTACATAGAAAAAACACAAGATACACTTTCAATCAGTGCATCAACCCAAACAACCTCCCCCATGCACACTCATCCACACCCACTCACACAAAAGGGGTTATTTCTTTCTGCTACCAATATTCTGGTTCCCACAACATAGACAACACATCTGCAAGGGACACAGTCCCTGAAGCACACATGATTGTATAGGCTGCTGGTCCACTAACATTTTCATTAATTACTATTTTTTATTTAATTATTTTTATATTGTTTTACTTTCTTTTTTATCCAAGAAAATGTTTTTTATTTATTTATCTTGTTTTATTTTATTTTTAAAAAAAGGGCCTTATCTTCAACAGACCAGGTTGTCCATGAAATTAAATTTGTTTAAAGGTTTTTTTTAAACCAGGCCCAGTCCAGATAATGTCCAAGTCGGACTCAGCAACACACACCTTCATTCATGTACACAGAAAAAAATTAGGGAACACAATAGATTGCATATAATTTATAAACAAAATTACATTTTCAAAATAAGCATTTATGTACAGTCCAGATTATGTCCAGGTTACTCAAATTAGGGAACACAACAACAGATATCATATAATCTATAAACATAATTATACTTTCAAAATAAGCCTTTGAGGACTTCTCATCTTTTTTTTTATGTTTTTTGGCATCATTATCGTTTTCAACCATGTAACTTTCTAAAATTAGAAAATACTGAATAAATGTTTTAAAGAAAGTAATACTAAGTGAATATCTGTTTTTGGCCTTAAAAATAAACATTTTACCGAGTACTATAATTAAATTGACTAAATCATGATTGTCAATGAACTCTCCTAAAATAACAGAAACCACATTAAGTTTCATAAACAAACCAATCCTTAAACACATTTTTTCAACTTCCACCCAAAACAAAGACACAATATGACAATACCAAAACAAATGCAGGGTGGATTCAGGCTCCTGACAACAAAATCGGCAATCATCTGACTCTGTCATATTCCATAATTTTAACATTTTCCCTGTGGGTAAGAAGTTATAAATAATTTTAATTTGAAAATAACGATTTTGCACATCGATAGTGGTTTTATAGATTAGTTTGAATATAGCATCACATGGCAACGGGAAGTCAAAAAAGTCCTCCCATTTTCCATTTGTGTTGTATGAGGCAGCATTCAAAGATTTCTTTATTAAATAAAAATTATATATTTTTCTATTTATTTTAGTTCCTTTTTGCCAACTAGAATTTCTTATTAGAGGTTTACAAACTAATAATTTAGTAGTTCCATAATTAATTATTTGTTTCCATCTTTTCCCAATTACTCCAGTTAGTTGATAAAATGAAAAGCTTGAGCAAGCATCACCATACATAGCTCTAAATTCATCATACTTCATAATTTTACCATTCTCATTGATAATATCATTGACAAAAATGATTCCTCTTTCAAACATATTTTTCCAAAAGAAAGGCTTTCCATCTATTACAATATTAGAGTTCATCCATATTAACTGCTGCAAAATATCGTCTCTTTTTTCTGGCACATAAAATTGAAAACACCACTATGAGTGGATTGTTTCCTTTATGAACCCCGCCATGTTTCCCAGCAGACTCTCTGGGAGGGGATCACTTGTAAAAAAGGATACAATTTATTTTGATACAGTACATGTTTTTTGTCCAACAGGACATTTGTGTACCACTCAATGTTTAAATACATCTTTGGAACAATTGATGCTTTTAAAGACAGACACATAGCTTCAAGGTTGAGAAGTTTCAGGCCCCCATATTCATACTCTTTGTACAAAACCTTTCTTTTAATCTTTTCTGGTTTGCCGTTCCAGACAAAATCGAAGACCCTCCGCTCATAAATCTTAAAAAAGTTTTGTGATGGAGCTGGTAATGACAAAAACAAATAAATAAATTGAGGAATAATTAACGAGTTGGCAATAGACATTTTACCATACAAGGTTAGGGATTTCCCTTTCCATAATTGCATAATTTTGTCCAGCTTTCTTAGTCGATTATCATAATTTACTGAGCCTAGATCTTCCAGATTTTCTGGGACAACAACACCAAGTATGTTAACTGGTCCATCTGTCCACAAAACAGGCACTTTGCATTCCATTCGAAAGGACGTTCCCTTTAGATCTCCGATCCTTAACATTTTACATTTATCATAATTAAGCTTAAGGCCAGATTGCTGTGAAAATATGTCCAAAAGATTAAGAAGGTTCCGCAAACAATGAGGAAAAATCTTATCTTTGTGAATCAGCCTTTTCTGACATGAACTTCATCAAGAACAAACACAGAACACGCCTCACTGATGCACATCTGCAAGACTCACTCAGAGTTGCAGTGTCAAGTTACACACCAGAGTACAACACACTAGTTAACAGCGTGCAATGCCAGGCTTCCCACTAACTGACAAAGAAACAGATAATAGATTTGGTGTCCAGTTCAAAGTGTGACATGATTTAAAAATTTGAGAGTTTACTTTTGTATTTTACATGAGTTATTATTTGTACAAACATGGTGCAAAGTAATTCATGATTTGTTAAAAAATGTTAGTGGCTAGCTAGTTAAAATGGGATATTGTGATTTCACAAGACTGTCTTAGAAGTCATCATTTGAAAATGTTCAATTTGAAAAATGTGCACTTAGAGAAAATATAAAAATAAAGTGTTGCATATTGATATTTATCTGTTTCTATATATATTTATTGTGAGAAATCATTAAGATGATCAGTGTTTCCACAAAGATAAACATAATTAATTATTAATAATAACAGAGTTAAAGGTAAATTGAGCAAATTGGCTACTTCTGGCAATTTATTTAAGTGTGTATCAAACTGGTAGCCCTTCGCATTAATCAGTACCCAAGAAGTAGCCCTTGGTTTCAAAAAGGTTGGTGACCCCTGCTTTAAACTGTCATGTAAACATCAGGTCTGGTTCAAATATAGAGATGAGGGTATTTACTTTGAATTGCTGTTGTACTCTGTCTCATAGTGTTAAAGAGAGAGAGATCAGAAAGCATAAGAATAAGTATCTACATTTGATTATTTACAATCCAATGGTATTGTTCATTCTTCTTACATTGTTGCTATAAACTATTGTTACAACGTAATACCTGTGGTAATGCCACCATGACATAACATTTGTGTAATAATCCTTGAACAAAGTAACAGTGAAGCTCAATGTATTCATCACTAAATGGAGGACTGGGGGTGGGATTAAGTAAATTATCTTCTTCCCACTCCCTTTCAGGCAAAACTGGATTGTCATGTTACATGCTGTACATTCCCTTACGCATTATATGAACCTTTACACGGATGCCTTATGCTAACTTTCCCAAGTGTTTTAAGCATAACACCCTACCCTCTTCCAGCTTTGATCATGTAATGAGGTAAACAGCGCTTGATGTACGAATGTATCACACAAACATTGGCTTTGATAGCTGTGAATGTATAGTCACACTCACAAGCAAGAAGAGTCTTCACTTACACAAAAGCAGTCCTCAGGGAACAAACTAACAAGTTGCGGTCATGTTGTTCTTACGATAGAATATACATTCAACTAGCAAAATACATTTCAGTAGAAATTCTATGATGAAAAGCCAAAACCTAACTGAAATACTAACAATTAGACTGCTAGCCAGATACCATCCGATAATGAAAATAAAACTCTTCGCTGTATCCTACCAAAATGAGCTATAAAAATCTAGCATGAAATGTTAGCATGCCAACAGTTAGCATGCGTCATGTACTAAAATGTACAAACCCCGTTTCCATATGAGTTGGGAAATTGTGTTAGATGTAAATATAAACAAATACAATGATTTGAAAATCCCTTTCAACCCATATTCAATTGAATGCACTACAAAGACAAGATATTTGATGTTCAAACTCATAAACTTTATTTTTTTTTGCAAATAATAATTAACTTAGAATTTCATGGCTGCAACACGTGCCAAAGTAGTTGGGAAAGGGCATGTTCACCACTGTGTTACATGGCCTTTCCTTTTAACAACACTCCGTAAACGTTTGGGAACTGAGGAGACACATTTTTGAAGCTTCTCAGGTGGAATTCTTTCCCATTCTTGCTTGATGTACAGCTTAAGTTCTTCAACAGCCCGGGGGTCTCCGTTGTGGTATTTTAGGCTTCATAATGCGCCACACATTTTCAATGGGAGACAGATCTGGACTACAGGCAGGCCAGTCTAGTACCCGCACTCTTTTACTATTACACTTTGATGTAACACGTGGCTTGGCATTGTCTTGCTGAAATAAGCAGGGGCGTCCATGGTAACGTTGCTTGGATGGCAACATATGTTGCTCCAAAACCTGTATGTACCTTTCAGCATTAATGGCGCCTTCACAGATGTGTAAGTTACCCATGTCTTGGGCAATAACACACCCCCATACCATCACAGATGCTGGCTTTTCAACTTTGCGCCTATAACAATCCGGATGGTTCTTTTCCTCTTTGGTCCGGAGGACACGACGTCCACAGTTTCCAAAAACAATTTGAAATGTGGACTCGTCAGACCACAGAACACTTTTCCACTTTGTATCAGTCCATCTTAGATGAGCTCAGGCCCAGCGAAGCCGACTGCGTTTCTGGGTGTTGTTGATAAACAGTTTTTGCCTTGCATAGGAGAGTTTTAACTTGCACTTACAGATGTAGCGACCAACTGTGGTTACTGACAGTGGGTTTCTGAAGGGTTCCTGAGCCCATGTGGTGATATCCTTTACACACTGATGTCGCTTGTTGATGCAGTACAGCCTGAGGGATCGAAGGTCACGGGCTTAGCTGCTTACGTGCAGTGATTTCTCCAGATTCTCTGAACCCTTTGATGATATTACGGACCGTAGATGGTGAAATCCCTAAATTCCTTGCAATAGCTGGTTGAGAAAGGTTTTTCTTAAACTGTTTAACAATTTGCTCACGCATTTGTTGACAAAGTGGTGACCCTCGCCCCATCCTTGTTTGTGAATGACTGAGCATTTCATGGAATCTACTTTTATACCCAATCATGGCACCCACCTGTTCCCAATTTGCCTGTTCACCTGTGGGATGTTCCAAATAAGTGTCTGATCAGCATTCCTCAACTTTATCAGTATTTATTGCCACCTTTCCCAACTTCTTTGTCACGTGTTGCTGGCATCAAATTCTAAAGTTAATGATTATTTGCACAAAAAAAAATGTTTATCAGTTTGAACATCAAATATGTTGTCTTTGTAGCATATTCAACTGAATATGGGTTGAAAATTATTTGCTAATCATTGTATTCCGTTTATATTTACATCCAACACAATTGCCCAACTCATATGGAAACGAGGTTTGTATGACTCTGGGTGTATACCTGCAATAATAGCTAAAAACGCTAACATGCTAACGTTAAATTGTGTCAAGTGTAGTCAATTGTGCACACAGTCTTAGAAGATCACACGCAACACGCCCACAAATAGTACACAGTTCACAATAGTTTGCACACACTGTTTAGCTTGTGTTATTTGGAACTTAGTTAGACTGACACATATATGCGTGCCAAGGCGGGCAGCACGCCAAGGCCGGGACTAGGTGAAAATTTGCCAATGATACTCGAACTTGCTTTATAAATAATTTAAAAAAAAAAAAAAAGTGTTTTTTCTCCTCTGTTGACAGCAGTGTTGGCGCTAGGAATTTGCAAAATGGGGTCCCAGGGACCCCATCAAGTCATAAAAATGGGGTCCCACAGTAAATTTTTGGGGTCCCACTTTTTTGTAAGCGTTTTGAAAACAAATGACAAATGTATGAATTATCCTGTTATATCTCACATTCTATATTGTGTTTTGGAAAAAGGTTGTCATAAACGTTACTTAATTCATTAAAAAAGATAATACAAAAGAAAACAAATGTGTATACTAGCTGCTGCTAGTTTTTTCTTTGTTTTTATTTAATAAGTGTACTGAACACTAGGGGGAAGGAAGGCCGACGTCTTGTTCAGGATGAGGTGAGAGCGGCAGTGGAGGAGACAAGAACCTGCAAGGCTGTTGGAATGAAGCAACAGGGAGCTTGGACAAGATGGGACAATGCGGTTGAGAGGAGAGTGACCTGGGCTGAGCTTTGGAAAGCCGAGCCGCAACGCATCAAATTTCTCATCCAGGCAGTTCAAACCTGCACACATGGGGCATAGCAGAGACACCAGCCCACTGTGCTCCAAGCGAGGAACCCTGGAACACATCCTCAGTTGCTGTACAAGGGCACTTGGAGATGGAAGGTACAGGTGGAGGCATGACCAAGTCCAGAAGACCATCGCTGAAGCCATTAGCACAGGACTGGCATGGGCAAAACAGTTCCACCCCTCCAAGAAAACCATCGCCTTTGTCAGAGCTGGGGACACGCCAACTCCTGCTAGTAGAACATCAGCAGGCATCCTGACGTCTGCAAAAGACTGGCAGTTGTTGGTGGACCTTGAAAACCAGCTGAAGTTCCCCAGCCACATCGCAGTCACCACCCTGCGACCAGACATTGTCCTTGTGTCTGAGTCCACCAAACAAGCTGTGCTGCTGGACCTGACAGTCCCGTGGGAAGATCGCCTGGAAGAAGCCCTCGAGAGGAAGCTCCCCAAGTATGCGGGACTGGTCAGCGACTGTCAACAGGCTGGTTGGAGAGCAAGGTGTTTCCCTGTGGAGGTTGGATGCAGAGGATTTGCAGCCCGTTCCTTGATCAGAGCCTTCAGCAGTTTGGGCATCGATGGAGAGAGAAAGAGGAGAGCCATCCGCAGTACCACCGAAGCGGCGGAAAGGGCCTCGAGATGGTTGTGGCTCAAAAGAGGAGATCCTTGGAGTCATGGTAGCTAGCGAGCCGTCTGGACACAAGCCGGGGGATTTGATCACTCCCGGTTGGGTCGCTTGGAGGAGGGCGTATGACCAGTTGAGAGCCTCGAAACGCCCGGTGAATCCAAGAGGTCACTGAGGATGTGTCCAGACTAAGCATCAGTAGATGTATGTACACAGTAGGTGTATTTATTTCAGTATAAAAGTGTATAAAGTGTTTTGCTTGGGTCATGAAATGATGATAATGGTGTGCCAGGGCATACATACATTTTATATTTAACGCTTAAATCTCTGGAGTCTACATCAACTTCAGATCTATTCCTCATTTCAAAATGTTTTAGTTTTTTTTATGTTGTTTTTTTTGTTTGTTTGTTTTCCGCCCTTTTTTGTCAAACAAAACTATGTTTTTTATGGCAAACACACAAAATATGCAAAATCTTCCACCAAAAATATTTTTCAAAGTGGAATATTCGATGTGAAATAATTATTGACCTTTGATAGGTCAATAATTCATAATAACATTGATTTTCATTCAATATTATGTTTTGAGCAATGACATTTTGAAAGAAAAAAAAAACAGCTTTGTTTTATTAGTCAACATTGCAACTTTTTCTAAATTACATTTCACCTTTAAGCTTTTTTATTTCACTTTTGTTATGTTTTTGTTTATTTTAATAGTATTTTTAGAATGTGCCGTGGGCCTTTAAAACATTAGCTGTGGGCCACAAATGGTAAAAATAAAAAAATAAAAAACACAAAAAGTGCGTTAACGCCAACACTGGTTGACAGTATAACAAAATAAGTCACACTTATATTCTGCAACATTCACAGTTTTGGAAAAAAAAAGTGCAGAGGTAGAAATATTCAAAATAACCTCTTGTATATAATCTAAACATAAATAATGCCTCAAAACAAGTTAATTAAATTTAAACAAAAAACAGCAGACGAGCTCTCGCCCTGCACAGCTGTTTTGTGCTTTGTAGTGTCGATATGGGCTTTTAGATCTTTGGCCCCTTTATTTGCCACAGATATATACGTTCCTGCTTGCACACAGTGCATTCTGCTTCCCATGTGTCACGGCCAGGACGGAAACACGAATACTTTTCCCGCAAATCATCCGTGAAGTTGCATTTACGTTTCGGCATTTCTTGTTCTCATGTCTCTCTCCACTCACTAGCTCTCTCGCTCTGTGTCTCTGCCCCTCCCTCACGAATGTTGCTACGTGCGCACACCTTCAGTTTTTTTTTTTTAACCCCTTCTTAACTTAACCCTGGACGTACATTGAAAATACACGCAACCCTAATTCAAAATGCCGGACATTTGAGGCATTTAAGAAACCCCTTAAAAAGAGGACTTATCCGGGGAAAAGAGGACGTATGGTCAGCCTAACTTAGTAGGCCATGCCCTATATTTGTGGGTATTTTCTAGCATTCACACAATGATAGCTAACATTAGTTAGCCAAATCGCTATTATTAGATAACGACAAACAAAGCTAATGCATTTTGATGATTTCATTCGCTGTGTTAATAAATCCTGGTTCAGTGGTGTGTTCTTGTCAGCCATTTAGAAATGAGTATTATTGCTCAAAAGTTGTAATTCATCTGTTTGTGCTCTTCTGAGTTTAAAAGAGTGTACAATGCATAAGTATGTGTGTGCTTGCATGTGTGTTTCAGAAATGGCGCTTAGCCTTGCGTTGTTGGCAGCTGGCGTGGCACCAGTGTCTGCGGCAGAACCGGTAAAACCTGCTTAAAATTGTGTTTTGTTGTGTTGCGCAGCAGAAATTCTACATTTGCAGCACAATTTGATGGCAGGATGTGCCACATGTGACGTTAGAGTTCATGCCCCCCAGGAAATCATCACATCCGTGCACAGTTCAGCCAGCATAAAAGGAAGGTGTTTTGCTTTTTCTTAGGCTTTTTTTGGTGACACCTATTCTAAAAGGAACAGTCTCAGCAAAACTGCAACACGATTATGCATAATACGTGTCATCAAAGTTTTTATTAATTAACAAACTGTTTTATTTTTACCACTAACAGTTACTATACTACACTTAAAACTGGGGGTACCCATATTGATGCGATACAATATCAGCAAGAATCCTACACTTTTGTATTTGGTCGTGTGACATGTTAAAAAGCGTGAAAGTAGTCAGAGAACAATGTTAAATATGAAAACCGCTAACCTATCTAGTATTAACCATCTGGAATGGCCTTTGATGCTGAATGTGTCATGATCCGTGGTCCGGATCATGTTTTGTGTTCTCTGTTTATTTTGGACTGCTTTAGTTCCTGTTTGTGCACCTCCTGAGTTTGTTACCATGGCTACTTATGATTTTCACCTGCCTCTGTTGTTCGGGACGCTCACCTGTTGCTCATCAAGAGACATTATTTTAAGCCTGTGTAACCCATATGGAAATATAGTGTCACTAATATATTCTCCTATTATTCATTTCTAATCTATGGTGTGCCAAAGTCACTTTGGTCACTTAAAAAATGTTAAACTTGATGTGTCAAAGTCATGTGGTCACTACAGGGTTAAATTAATGATACATGCACGCAGCACGTTATTCACATGTTGGCCAGTAGAGGTCGCATGCACCTTTCTCATTCCAGACATTCCTTCACTGAAAGTCAAAGAGTGAAGGCACGAGTCATATCGTTATGTTACAAAGACAAGGTTTATAAGTTAAAATACTTGTCACTTCTCAAACCGAGTGTTGGAAAAGCAGCATAAGATAGCCTGGTTCCAGTGGGAGCTGGATTGCTGTGTTTTGTGCTGCTGAGAACTTCAATTGTTTTTTTGTATGATCCTGAAGTCTGGTTCCAAACTGGACTTGAGTTATGATGGCGAGCCAGTCCCAGTGAGTGAGAGTCTGCGGAGAGGGAGCATTTGGATGTGGTGTGGCCAGCTGCATCGGTCTCCACACTCTGCAGCGACCTATAACTGAACTGATCCACCATCAGAGTCGCAAGTATCGAACCGAATCAGTATGGAATAACGGATTACAATAGAACTAAGGATTCCCAACCAAGGAATATAGACAGTGTTCAATTCATTACTACCCGGGTAGAATTTACTTTTTGAAAGGACAATTTAAAAAGGACATTTCTTCTATTTTGCAACTTTTGAATTTTTGCAACAGAGCTCTATTTTTATTTATTTTAGGGGGGTATTTACAATTTAAAAAGCACACTGTTCATGTGTTATTGTTTATTATTGTGCAATAAATTTGCCAGCAGTTGTTCTGTGGTCCACTAAGTACGTAACGTCTCATTGCGAGTCTCTCAATTATACAGCCAAGAACCTAGTAATCTTAATTGTTGTACTATGCTATCCTACAGTAGGGGTGCTACACACTTGGCGAGCCAGCCAGGAGCGCTGTGATTCCGAATTCATACTGTACGTACAATACAGAACAACTCTGGCACGTTTATTCACAAATTTTGTAATACCTCTGACTTTACACTTTAAAATATGGATGTCATTAAGTCTGAAAACATAAAGGTACCCAGTTCAGTACTGGTCAGTGGCATGTCTGGTACTGAAGTAGATGAGGAGGTATTTGACTTTTTGAATCAATATGGGTCCATTGAAAGAGTGGTTAAAATTGACAGTTTCGATGCTAAATTCCCAAATTCTGCTATTGTTGAGTTTAAATCTGGTGAAGGTGTTAGTGTTCTTACACGTGATTTACCATATAACAGACCTTCTTCAGATGGCAAAATGACACACTATGTGCAGCTTTTATCTAGTGTTTATGCTGCTAATGCAGGTTCGAACATAATCAAATTCTACCTGTGTGAGCTTGAAAGCATTGCAAAATTGAGTGGCAAAGACTTTGAGAAAGTCCTGCGAGAGGAGTTGGCCAGAATTCAAGAAAGCTGGCCAGCTCAACGAGATGAGGAAGTTGAGCACCAAACCCCCTCGTCTACTCCTCACAAGAGTGGAGTTGAACAGGCGTCTGTCCCAACCCCAACTCAGTCCACTCTAAATATGAATGCGGTCCCACTTAAACAAACCCTGCCTAGTGGTGCCAGATCACCCTTTCAGCTACCACTTGACCAAATTAACACACCTGAGGTGCAGAGAATGGTCGTGGAGCATATTGTAAAGAGCAGTGACATGTCGTCAACACACCATGCCAGGTTGAGGCCTTTCTCTGGGAAAACTTCCTGCCCCAGCCTGGAAGTCGATTATGACACTTGGCGTAGTAATGTCGAGTTCTACTTCAGTGACACCACAATCCCTGACAAGCAAGTGGTCAGAAGGATTGTAGAAAGTCTCCTTCCTCCAGCTGTAAATGTTGTAAAGCATCTTGGGCCCCAGTCGAGCCCACGTGACTATTTGCATGTTCTTGACTCAGCCTACGGTACTGTGGATGATGCTGAGGAGCTCTTTGCAGCATTCCTTACCACCGACGCAGAGCCGGGTGAAAAGGCTTCTGCTTATTTACATCGTCTACAGTCAATACTGAGCAAAGTAGTCAAGAGGAATGGCAATCCTGCCAGCGACGCAGACCGGCAACTGCTGAAACAGTTCTGCAGGGGATGTTTCAACAATAGTTTAATCACACATCTTCAGCTGTCCCAACTGCAGAAGGATGCCCCACCCTCATTCTCCGAGTTGTTGCTCTTAGTGAGGACGGAGGAAGACAAGCAGGCTGCCAGATCTCGTCGTATGAAGCAACATGTTGGATTTCACAAAGCTAAAGTGCAGTCTAATAATGTGAACGTGTACAAATCTGATACAGATGAGAGGGACATAGCAGCCGCTGCTGTAAAAGAACAACCATAATGAGAGTACAAAGAAAATACAAAAACAACTTGCACAACTTCAAGCCCAGTTGGCAAACCTGAAAGCGTCCATGGATGAATCTTCCACTAAGGCTACCTCCAAGGGAGCTAAGCAAAAGAAACCCAAGGAAAGAGAGCCTAAGACAGAGGCTGTCCTAAGAGGCAAAAAGAGACCACGAGCGTGGTATTGCTTTAACTGTGGCGAAGATGGGCATATAGCACCAGCTTGTCCCAACGAGCCCAACCCGGAGGTTGTTGGGGCTAAACGCCAAGAACTCAAAGAGAAACAAAAGCTGTGGGACGAACAAAGCAAACAGGATTTATAAATCATGTTCCTGTTGAGGAGCAAACAGGAACAAAGACTAACACAAGCTCCAAACAAAATGTTTTAAGTTATTCTCACAGAACCAAGCACCAATCTAAAATACCAAAAGGTTTAATTGGCAACAAATGCATCAGTGATGTGACTGTGTCAGGTGTAAAGTGTAACTGCCTTCTTGACACAGGGTCTCAGGTGACCACAATTTCAAACTCATTCTACACAGAGCACCTGTCAGAACAGCCTATCCAGCCATTCAATCTTCTTGATGTGGAAGGTGCTAATGGTCAGTCCGTCCCATATTTGGGCTATGTAGAAGTCAGTATTATAAATAGATTTTTATGACAACATCAATTATAACTGTAATTCAAATGAGTTTGGCAGTGATATAGATCCAGACTGCAATCTTTACAATAACATTACCAGAAACTGTGAGTACTACACAGACGAACAATTTAAATGTGTGAATATGGACAAATCTTTTACTGTAATACATTTTAATAGCCGAAGCTTGTATAAAAATGTTGACAATATCAGTGAATATCTGAGCCAGTTCAAAAAATTTAGTATTGTTGCAGTCTCAGAGACTTGGCTCGATGAGAACAAGTGTTGTGATATGAGATTGGATGGTTATGAATTATTCACCACAAACAGAGTTGGAAAAAGGGGAGGAGGAGTAGCACTTTTTGTAAATCATGATTTAAAATGTTGGAAAATTGACAGCAAATCAACTGCTATAGCTGGAATTTTTGAATGTATTACTGTAGAAATTGAAGTAGAAAAATCAAAAAAAAAAAATGTTAGTTGTGTTTATAGAACACCTGGATCATGTCTAGACACATTTAATCAAAAATTGGACTATTTGTTTAATAAGTCAAACAAGCTCCATATTGTGTGCGGTGATTTTAATATTAATCTTCTGAATCCCATGGACAGTACCAAAACAACCGATTTTATAACAGGATTGTACAGTAATAATTTTTTTCCCCTTATCATAAAACCTACCAGAATAACAGTAGACTTTGCCACACTGATAGATAACATTTTCACCAATCAACCTGAGAATCAAATAACAGCAGGACTACTACTCAATGACATAAGTGATCATCTACCTGTATTCAGTATTTTCCACAATTTCTTTGATCAGAGAGGGACCAAAAAAGCAGTTCAGTATAGATTTGTTAGACATCAAACGCCAGAAACTATGGCAGCATTCAAGTCTGAGTTATGTGCTCAAGACTGGGGGGAGGTTTACACCTCCACAGACCCAGATGAGGCATACGAACATTTTCTCAACATTTTCATAACATTGTATGATAAGCACTGTCCAATGAAAAAACATGACATTAAGGACAGCACTGTTAAGGACAAACCATGGATCACAAAGGGACTATTGAAGTCCTGCAAAAAGAAAAATTATCTTTACAGAAGACATTTAAAGCACAGAACCAAAGAAACTGAACACAAATATAAAACGTATAAAAATAAGTTAACACAAATAATAAAGCACAGCAAAAGAACATATTACTGTAACCTATTAGAACAACATAAAAATAGCATCCAGGGTACGTGGAAAGTTTTGAATGGTATCATTAAAAAAAACATGACAAATAAGGAACATCCAAGCTATTTCATAGGAAATAATCAAACTCTAAATGACCCTAAGGAAATAACGGATGCTTTTAACACCCTCTTTGTGAATGTTGGACCTAATTTAGCAAATGAAATTGTACAACCCGAAAACAGTGTCAAATTTAATGAACATACCATTCAAAGCAACTTAGAATCGTTTTTTATTTCCCCCGTCCATGAAAGTGAAATCACAGAAATTGTAAATTCTCAAGAAAACAAGAAGTCAACAGACTGCTGTGACTTGGACTTTTCTCTGATCAGGGAAATTGTTGATTTTATAGCTGTTCCCTTCACTTATGTATGTAATATTTCTTTTATAAAAGGTGTTTTCCCAAAGAAAATGAAAACGGCAAAAGTTATTCCCATCTTCAAAAGTGGAGATAAGCATCAGTTCACCAACTATAGGCCTATTTCTATACTCTCACAATTTTAAAAAATCCTTGAAAAATTATTTGTGTCAAGATTAGACAGTTTTATTGACAAGCAACACTTGCTAAGTGAACACCAATACGGCTTTCGACCAAACAGGTCTTCTTCCATGGCAGTGATGGAACTAGTTGAGGAGGTAACCACTGCAATTGATAAGAGGGAGTTTGTTGTTGGCGTTTTTATTGACCTGAGCAAGGCCTTTGACACCATCGATCATACATTGCTTTTAAACAAAATGCAGAGGTATGGTTTTAGAGGTCTTGCTCATGATTGGTTGAAAAGTTATCTTGGTGGCAGAGAACAGTACGTGCATATGAATAATGTAGATTCAGATAAAAAGATTATAACACATGGAGTACCCCAAGGTTCTGTATTGGGACCAAAATTGTTTTTATTGTACATTAATGATATCTGTAAAATCTTTAAAAAACTCAACTGTATTCTCTTTGCTGATGATACAAGTCTGTACTGTTCTGGGCAAGACCTTGGCCATCTCTTAGGGACTGTAGAGAGTGAACTCCACATACTAAAGCAATGGTTTGATGCCAATAAACTATCAATCAACCTAAATAAAACAAAATATATAATTTTTGGAAATAGGAAAAATAACAAACAGTGTCATATAAGAATTGATGATATGGAGATAGAAAGGGTGTATTCAACAACATTTTTGGGAATCCATATAGATGATAAATTAAATTGGAAACTGCACATAAATATACTTAAGACAAAGATGGCAAAAAATATTGCTATGTTACATAAAATAAAAAACTCCGTAAATCAAAAGGCTCTTATTATGTTATATAATTCTTTTGTACTCCCTTATCTTAATTATTGTGTCGAAATCTGGGGTAACAATTACAAAACAAACATTAAATCTATATTCTTACTTCAAAAGAAAGCGATTAGAATTGTAAATTATGCAGATTATCATGACCATACCAATGCTCTGTTTATTAAATTAAAAACATTAAAACTGCACGATCTTGTTGACCTCAACACTGCTATTGTGACGTACAAAGCTCATAACCACATGCTGCCTGGGTGTCTACAGGAGAGGTTTAAACCCAGAGAGAATCCCTATGACCTCAGAGGTTCAGCTGTCTTCCAGAAAGCTAAGATAAGAACAAGCTTAAAAAGTAGATGTGTTTCTGTCAGGGGGGTTCAACTGTGGAACAGCTTGGATTATTCCTTAAAATGTTCCAGTTCTATTCACACATTTAAAAAACACTTTAAGACCAATGTCTTGAAAAAATATATCACTCTAGAATCAACACAGTAGTTAATACTATGATCAATGTTAATTCAAATACTAAATGTGGGTTATAAATAATAATGGAAGTACAATTGTTTGTATATAGTATATAAATTGGTACAAAGGTTTAACATGTCTACAAGGATATTTCACATGCCTTTACTGTGTATATAATTGAACTGTTTATGTTATGTATAATGTGTATTTATAATATGTTGTACAATGGACATTCAATAATTTTCGGAAGTTTATTTTGTACTTGACATTGTTTATAGGGTTAGGCGCAATAAGTGTTCAACTTCAGCCTAAACCCTTTCGGTCTGCAACATTTTCATTTTCAATTTAAGAATGTACAACTGTTTGTTTATTTTGTTGACGATTGACCGAAGAATAATAAACTTGAATGAACTTGAAAAGTATTAGGTTGCCAAAAGAGTTTATTGACACTGCACCCGAAGTGAACACTCTAGCATTAGTTGTCCCTGATCAACGCTCCAACAGTGACCTGCCTGTTTTAATAGGGACCAATTTACTTGATGTATTATATGATGAAGAGTGCCAATACAACACTCAAAAGACCACTTCAACTGTTCATGGCTACAAACAAATCCTCAGTGCACTTGAATTTAGACAAAAGCTAAAGAGCACTGGGCAAATAGGTCTAATGACACTCAAAGGGAAACCGCAGAAAGTTATTCCTGCACATGATAAAGTCCTTGTGGAAGGCCAGGTCAATGTCAATCCTGCAAATACGGAGAAATTGGCAGTTCTGGAACAGCCAAGAAAGTCTGTCTTACCTGGTGGCATTTTCGTTGACTGTTGCCTCGTCACTTTGCCCCAGCAGCCTCAGCACAAGTTGGCTGTGTTTGGCTGAGAAACGAGACAGACCATGACATAACACTACCCACAAACTGTATTGTCGCAGAACTGCATGTTCCTGATAAGATTGTTGAAAAAAGTCCATTACCTGACAAGAATGCAGCTACTGTGAACTGTTGTAGTGCAACATTTTCTCCAAATCAGTCCACAAACAACACCCTGACATTTGACTTCGGCAATTCTCCTCTACCAGAGGAATGGAAAACCAGAGTCACAGAGAAACTCAATGGTTACTCTGATGTGTTCGCACATCATGACCTTGATTTTGGTCATGCCACCAAAGTCAAGCATCGTATCAAGCTCAAAGACGAAACGCCTTTTAAACAGCGTTCAAGACCCATACATCCCAATGACTATGAGGCTGTGAGGAAACACCTTAAAACACTTCTAGAAGCTGGTGTGATACGGGAGTCCGAGTCACCCTACTCGTCACCCATAGTCGTTGTAAAGAAAAAGAACGGTGATGTCCGACTTTGTGTCGAATACCGTAAGTTGAATACGCAAACCATAAAGGATGCTTATGCACTACCAAACCTCGAAGAAGCATTCTCCGCCCTCACCGGGTCACAGTGGTTTTCCGTAATGGACCTCAAGTCCGGAAATTACCAAATTGGTATGGAAGAGAGTGACAAAGCCAAGACTGCTTTTGTCTGTCCCCTGGGGTTTTGGGAGTTCAACCGTATGCCCCAGGGGATAACCTATGCGCTGAGTACATTTCAGCGCCTAATGGAGAAATGCAAGGGTGACATTAACCTGAAAGAGGTGCTTGTCTTTCTTGATGATCTCATTGTGTTCTCTGCCTCCCTGGAGGAGCATGAGGCCAGGCTTCTGCACGTCCTTCAACGGCTAAGAGAATATGGTCTCAAGCTTTCTCCCGAGAAGTGCAGATTCTTCCAAACGTCTGTACGTTATCTTGGGCACATCGTCTCAAGAGATGGTGTTGAGACTGATCCCGAGAAAGTCATTGCACTGAAAACGTGGCCAAGGCCACAGACCCTAAAAGATTTGAAGTCCTTTTTAGGCTTCGCCGGCTATTATCGCCGCTTTGTCAAGGACTATTCTAAAATAGTGAAGCCCCTAAACAGTCTCACTTCTGGCTATCCACCTCTCAGAAAAGGCCAGAAGATGACGACATGTAAAGGGAAATATTTCAATCCAAAAGAGCCGTTCGCAGAACGATGGACACCTGCTTGTCAGGACGTTTTTGAATGCATCATAGAGAAGCTCACATCTTCTCCCATCCTGGGGTTCGCAGATGCAAAGCTCCCCTATACACTGCATACGGATGCTAGTACTACTGGTTTAGGAGCTGCTTTATACCAAGAGCAGGACGGCCAATCAAGGGTCATTGCCTATGCCAGTAGGGGCCTTTCATCTAGTGAGGCCAGATATCCAGCACACAAGCTGGAGTTTCTAGCTTTAAAATGGGCAATCCTAGAGAAGTTCCAGGACTATCTCTATGGTAACAACTTCACTGTGGTAACGGATAACAATCCGTTAACTTACATACTCACCTCAGCTAAGTTAGATTCTGCCAGTTATCGCTGGCTAGCAGCCATTTCTACGTTCAATTTCAACATCAAGTACAGGGCTGGAAAGAGCAATCAAGATGCCGATGGTCTCTCCAGGCGACCGCATGGAATGCTGGTTGAGGATGACGCTTCACTGGAAGAAAGAGAGAGAATAAAGCGGTTCACCTCACATCATCTATCATCGTCACCTGACCATCTAAACTTACCTGAAGATGCAGTTACAGCCCTTTGTCACCGACACCTGATAAGAGAAACCGACAACTTACCTTCCATCACGTTGGTTGAATCCCTAGCTCTCAACGCCAACGCTGTTCCAGACATCTACAGTGATGAAGAATTATTAGGTCATGTGACAGTACCCATCTTCAGTGAGGATGACCTCCGAGAACGACAGGAAGCTGATCCTGCCATCAAACATGTTATTCGTCTGTTGGAATCTGGAGGCCCAGTACCTCGGAACATCGGTCCTAATTCTCCTGAACTCAAACTGATGCTCAAGGAGTGGAAGCGCCTTGAGATGAGAGACGGTCTCCTGTACAGGAAGCGGAAATGTGAAGAGGAAACGATTTATCAACTCATTCTTCCAGAGTCCCTCAGAGTCACTGTACTCAAGTGTCTCCATGACGACATGGGACACATGGGCATAGACCGTACCATTGACTTAGTACGGTCAAGATTCTACTGGCCACGAATGGCTGCGGATGTTGAGCACAAGGTCAAAACCTGTGGCCGTTGTGTTAGGAGGAAGACTCCGCCTGAGAAAGCAGCACCGCTGGTCAGTATCCAGACAAATAGGCCAATGCAATTAGTCTGCATGGACTACCTATCACTGGAGCCTGATTCTCACAATACCAAGGACATTCTGGTCATCACAGACCACTTTACAAAATACGCAGTAGCCATACCCACGAAAGATCAAAAAGCTACTACTGTTGCAAAGTGTCTGTGGGAGCAGACGGCTTTCCTGAACGCTTGCACAGTGATCAGGGAAGAGATTTCCGATCCCACACTATTAAAGAACTTTGTGCCATAGCCGGTATCAAGAAAGTGAGAACCAGTCCTTATCACCCGAGGGGAAACCCGGTTGAGCGGTTCAACCGCACGCTTCTTGGCATGTTGGGTACTCTAAAAGAAAAAGAGAAGAGTCACTGGCGTGATTTCGTTAAACCACTCACACATGCCTACAACTGTACCAGAAGCGAGGTCACCGGGTTCAGTCCCTATGAGTTAATGTTTGGGAGACAACCCAGGCTTCCAGTCGATATTGCATTCAACCTACCCGTAAGGGAAGGAACACCAGTATCTCACTCCCAATATGTGCGAAATCTCAAGTCTCGACTGGAGGAGAGTTATCAAACAGCCATTGAAAACTCCCAGAAGGTTGCTGAGAGAAATAAGCAGCAGTGGAATAAACGAGTCAGAGAGTCTGCACTTGAAGTGGGAGATAGAGTACTGGCGAGAAATGTCCGTCTGAGGAACAAACACAAACTCGCTGACAAGTGGGAGTCCGCTGTGTACAGTGTCTTACAACAGATGGGCGACTTACCTGTTTACAAGGTTCAGCCAGTAGATGAAGATGGTCCAGTCCGCACTTTACACAGGGATCTTCTGCTGCCATGCGGGCAATTGGTTGAAGTCGAGGATGAGGAACCCAATCAGCCAAGGCCGATTCGTCGTCCCAGGACAAGACAATGTTCTCCTCAGGTCCAAGAAGAGGAAAGTTCTGAGTCTGAAGAGGAGTACACAGTCCTTCCCGAGGAAACCTCAGCTCTCACTGAGAAGAGGTTTACAAAGGTCTATGACATCCCTAAACAGTTGGTTGTAGTAGACAATCCTCCCACAAAAAAGGTAGTGGGCGAGACACTACAAACCCAGTCACAAGTGGAGTCCTCTGCTGGTAATGAGCCTGCGTTGCCAGTTGAAAAAGAAAAGGAATTTCCTGAAGTGGTTGGAGATCACCAGTTGGAGAGTAATGAGAATGGAGAACCGGGAAATGACACTGAAATTCCAGAAGCTCAAGATACTCAAGGCGAGGGAACCAACTTACCTAATGACTGTGGGGAAGGCAATATGGTACGTCGATCTATAAGGTCACGGCGGCCACCAGACCGATTGAACTACCCACAGTTGGGTAAACCCTTCATCTCTTTTGCTCAAAGTCTTCTATACAGTTTCAATCACGCACTCATTTCCTTAGGTGACTACGACAGTCATGAGGTTATAGCAATTTGAGTCAAGATGTTATAGCACATGAAGGGACTCATGCTGACTTAAGGGGGGAGTGTGTAACCCATATGGAAATATAGTGTCACTAATATATTCTCCTATTATTAATTTCTAATCTATGGTGTGCCAAAGTCACTTTGGTCACTTAAAAAATGTTAAACTTGATGTGTCAAAGTCATGTGGTCACTACAGGGTTAAATTAATGATACATGCACGCAGCATGTTATTCACATGTTGGCCAGTAGAGGTCGCATGCACCTTTCTCATTCCAGACATTCCTTCACTGAACGTCAAAGAGTGAAGGCACGAGTCATATCGTTGTGTTACAAAGACAAGGTTTATAAGTTAAAATACTTGTCACTTCTCAAACCGAGTGTTGGAAAAGCAGCATAAGATAGCCTGGTTCCAGTGGGAGCTGGATTGCTGTGTTTTGTGCTGCTGAGAACTTCAATTGTTTTTTTGTATGATCCTGAAGTCTGGTTCCAAACTGGACTTGGGTTATGATGGCGAGCCAGTCCCAGTGAGTGAGAGTCTGCGGAGAGGGAGCATTTGGATGTGGTGTGGCCAGCTGCATCGGTCTCCACACTCTGCAGCGACCTATAACTGAACTGATCCACCATCAGAGTCGCAAGTATCGAACCGAATCAGTATGGAATAACGGATTACAATAGAACTAAGGATTCCCAACCAAGGAATATAGACAGTGTTCAATTCATTACTACCCGGGTAGAATTTACTTTTTGAAAGGACAATTTAAAAAGGACATTTCTTCTATTTTGCTACTTTTGAATTTTTGCAACAGAGCTCTATTTTTATTTATTTTTGGGGGGTATTTACAATTTAAAAAGCACACTGTTCATGTGTTATTGTTTATTATTGTGCAATAAATTTGCCAGCAGTTGTTCTGTGGTCCACTAAGTACGTAACGTCTCATTGCGAGTCTCTCAATTATACAGCCAAGAACCTAGTAATCTTAATTGTTGTACTAACCTGCTATCCTACAGTAGGGGTGCTACACCTGCCTTTGCCAGTTAGTCGGTCTGGCTTCTTTGTTTGCTTCATGCTCGCGTCACGTAAGTTTTGCTTGTCTCCTAGCCTATGCTAAGTTTAGTTTCGAGTGCGATTGGCACCTTGTTCCGTCGGTTGGTTTTCTGTTTTTGTACCTCTTTGAGTGTTTTTTGAGAATTAAATGATGTTCCTACCTGCAAGTCCTGTCCGGAGTCGACCGTTTGCATCCCGGGAAAACGAACCGCGCAGTAAGCCGCAACTAAACCGTGACAGAATGCTGTCTTTGGAGTAGTAATTGTTTTGGCAACACCTAGTGGCCACAATCATTTATTAAGAACAGGTCATAACGCTTTAAGTGGAATGATGTGGACACGTTTGTTACTGGGTACTTTCTGATACGCCTCTGCTTCGGAGACTTTGTATGTGTAAGTAATATGAAACTACAATTATTGTATACCTGTTTATATTGACAAATGTGCTGTTCTAGACTGCAAAATTGTTCAATTAAGGACACTTATTACATATGTCTACCTTGTTTTTGTCAGGACTGGGTCCCTGGCGTGGTTGGTTCTCCCAGAAGGCAAAGGAAAATTGGCGCGTGCGAGGCGTGAATTTAAATACATGTTTATTTAACAATAAAAAAGGAATAAACAAAAGGCGCTCACAGTGGAGGTACAAAACGACTATGAAAACAAAACACTAACACAAAGGCAGAACTAGGACATAAAACAAACTTGCAAACTAAGGCTTGAATAAAGAAAACTTACTTGGAACCAGAACAGGACAGGAAAAAGAACAGCATGGATCATGAGCGTGAACAGAGTGGCAGGAGTGAATGTGATGTCACCAGGACGAACAACAGAAACAGAAAAGCTTATATAGTGACATGATCAGTGAAAACAGGTGCGTGACTCTAACCGTGAACAGGTGTGTGACATGACAATGTGAACCAGGTGAAACTAATGGTTGCTATGGTGACAAATAAAAGTGCACAAAAAGTCCAAAACCAAATCCGAACATGACTAAAACAAAACATAATCACAGACATGACAGAGCCCCCCCCCTTACGGACAGATCCCAGATGTCCAAAACAAACAAAACAAGGCAGGATCGAGAGTCATGGGAGGGCGGGAGGGGGACATGGCGGTGGGTCGCCAGACCAGGTGTCCCCGAATCCACCGGGGCAGGATCAGGTGGCGGCGACGCATAGACCGCCGCTGTACCTGACGAGGTGGGCGACCCGGGAATGGCCACATCCGTGGCCGACGAGGAGGTCGGCGTACCTGGCGTGGCGGACGCCCATGGACTGGCCACATCCGTGGCCGACGAGAAGGCAGGCGCTTCGTCGACGTGGCAGTCGCAGATGACGAAGCTTGTCGTGGTGCGTCGGGCGGAAAAGCTTGGCGTGGCGTGTCCTGGCAGCGTGGGTCTTGGTCTTGGCAGCGTGGGTCTTGGTGTTGGTCTTGGTAGTCTTGGTGTTGGTCTTGGCAGTCTTGGTGTTGGTCTTGGCAGTCTTGGTCTTGGCAGTCTTGGTCTTTGGGTGGTGTGTCTTGGGGTGGTGTGTCTTGGACTTGGCGTGAGGGGTCTTGGACCTGGCGTGAGGGGTCTTGGACTTGGCGTGAGGGGTCTTGGACTTGGTCTTGGCTTGAGGGGTCTTGGACTTGGTCTTGGCTTGAGGGGTCTTGGACTTGGTCTTGGCTTGAGGGGTCTTGGCGTCGTGGAGCTGCGACTGGCGCCACTTGGCGTCGTGAAGCTGCGACTGGCGGCACTTGGCGTCGTGAAGCTGCGACTGGCGGCACTTGGCGTCGTGAAGCTGCGACTGGCGGCACTTGGCGTCGTGAAGCTGCGACTGGCGGCACTTGGCGTCGTGGAGCTGCCACTGGCGGCACTTGGCGTCGTGGAGCTGCGACTGGCGGCACTTGGCGTCGTGGAGCTGCGACTGGCGGCACTCGGCGGCGTGGAGCAGGTAGCGGAACTTGGCGTGGAGCTGCGACAGGTGCCTGGCGTGGAGCAGGTACTGGTGGCGCTTGGCGTGGTGGAGCTTGGCGTGGAGCTGGGCGTGGAGCAGGTGGAGGTGGCCTAGCTGGAGGCTGTGGCTTGGCAGGTCGAAAGACTGGTGGTGGGGGCTGTGCTGGTGGCTGTGGCTTGGCAGGTCGAAAGACAGGTGGTGGTGGCCGAGCTGGAGGCTGTGGCTTGGCATGGCGATGCTGAACCACCCCACCTGAATATTTCCCAGCCCTAGCCCCCCCTCAAGGAGCGGATCCCAGACGCGCTCCCCGCGGTCTGGAACCGTCTTTTGGGGTGGGTGGAGGGAGGTCAGGAGGGGGGCTAAATCCTCCCCTCTAAATTGTCCAAAATGTCTTTCCTCCCCCCCCACCTGGGCTTTTGTGGGTGGATAAAAAGAAAATTTTGTGACGGGGGCGGGGTTTGAGTCTTGGGGGGCGGGGCATGAAAACTGGGTGACTGTGATTGACAGGATCTAATTTGTAAAAACATGTCCTGATAATGTCTTATCATGTTTTTACAGTCTTTTGCTGGAGGTGAGTGATCAAAAGAAAAGGTATTGAAAAAAAAATCCTGGTCTGTGACGTCATCAGGGTGAAGCCGGGCTGGCTGCTGCTTGCTTCCGCCCGGAGGGGGAGGGGCTTGTGGGAGCGGCGTGTCCTACCGGTTCGCGGAAGTCTTTCCTCGTCCTTGGCGACGCTTCCGGGACGGGAACGACGCGCCGATCGGCACCAGCTTGCCTCCATTCCCCCACATCATCCCCCTGCGCTCCCTGGGGGAAAAACGCAGCGTCTCGGTCTCCATGGCGTGCAGCACCTCCCAAGAAGCCTCATCCAAACTGTCCAACTTTCTTGCGGGAGAATTTTTCTGCTGGCGACATACTGTCAGGACTGGGTCCCTGGCGTGGTTGGTTCTCCCAGAAGGCAAAGGAAAATTGGCGCGTGCGAGGCGTGAATTCAAATACATGTTTATTTAACAATAAAAAAGGAATAAACAAAAGGCGCTCACAGTGGAGGTACAAAACGACTATGAAAACAAAACACTAGCACAAAGGCAGAACTAGGACATAAAACAAACTTGCAAACTAAGGCTTGAATAAAGAAAACTTACTTGGAACCAGAACAGGACATGAAAAAGAACAGCATGGATCATGAGCGTGAACAGAGTGGCAGGAGTGAATGTGATGTCGCCAGGACGAACAACAGAAACAGAAAAGCTTATATAGTGACATGATCAGTGAAAACAGGTGCGTGACTCTAACCGTGAACAGGTGCGTGACATGACAATGTGAACCAGGTGAAACTAATGGTTGCTATGGTGACAAATAAAAGTGCACAAAAAGTCCAAAACCAAATCCGAACATGACTAAAACAAAACATAACCACAGACATGACAGTTTTTGATATTGTGTGCTTAGCTGTTGTGTAGCGCTTACCTCCTAGTAGCCTATAGCCTACCATGTTTACCTATTGTAAATACTTGACTAAAATACAAGAAAAGAACAACCCTGTGTGCTTATTGGTGGACATTTAGATGTTAACTGGCTGTCCAGCCAACTTGTCCAGGTTGTACTTTCTGCTGGGACGCTCTCAGGAACTTCTCCTTGTCCCGGCTTTTAAAAACAATTTTGGGGAATTGTCTGATACAAGTGTGGAACAGCATTCTTTTCCAAATAAGGACAATACATACTTTTTCACAATTCAAAAATGTTTCTGTTGGACAGTTTCTCCTGTGGACACTGACAGACCTGGTCTGAACTCTGTGTAGATATGAAGCAAGCATGATGTGACGTGTTGCTTTACTGTTTGTGTGAGTCTTTTGTGCTGCAGAGAAGGAACCTGCTGTAAACCAGTTTTTAACTGAGTCAGGCCCCATTCACTTTAACACAACTGTTGCTTTTAATATTTCCTGTTTAATAAATGAAATGAAATGAAAACAATCTGTCCCTCCCAACCCCAAAAGGGACAAGCATTAGAAAATGTATAGATGGATGGTTGTCTAGCTTAGCACAAGCAAACATTCTCCAGAACTGCTCGTACCGGAGCTTGTTATAGAGATTTCACGCTGGTATCATCGGACACTTGTGTTTTTCTGGAAATATCAGACCGATATCTGATATAAATATGCGATCAAGATGCCCTTACTTAAAACATGGCATCACACCAACAAGTTTACACATTAAATATATAGAAGTGTTTTTGAATAAGTCAATATTAAAAAAAAAAAGCTCAATGAAGATAAACTTATAAACATCCATATTTTCATAATAAAACGTTCTTTATACACAATGGAATTAATAAAGAGTAAAAAATATATGTTTCTTCAGTCAGTTAGTCAGTAGACAACAATAAATACTGTATATATTAAAGAATTAATACTGGTAGACCACATGAAGTAGCCCTGCCTTGATCTCATTCATTCAAAACATCTGCACAAACGTTGTTATTTAGTGATGCACGATATAGACAATACTGTTTATAAGCCGTACAAAAGGGACAAGTGATAGAAAATGGATGGATGGATGGATGAAACGGTCCGATGATAGAGCTTCTAATACTATCGTTATGTGATAATGTATTTTGATAACATATGAACGAACAAAACGAAAAACGCTTCCTCAACGCACTTCAAATGCCCCTTCATAGCACAAGGTTACGCTAACCGCTATTTGCTAATACAGTTGTATGCAGCCGCCGGTCTTCAGGCCAGGGTCTTCTAAAGATCCCAAAAACTTGTTTAAAAACCCGTGGAGACCTGGCTTCTCGGCTATAGCTCCCAGACTCTGGAACAGTTTGCACCAGTCCCTCCGTGATCTTCACTGTGTTGAAACTTTTAAGAAACATTTGAAAACTTCTCTTTTTAGTAAAGCTTTCAGTTAATGCACCTTTTAACTATAATTTTTAATCCACTTTGTATCCTTTTTATGATGTTGCCCCTGTTGTTTTAATTGAATTGTTGTTTTACTTCACCTATGTTTTGTAAGGATTGTAAATAATCAAATGTAAATAATCAAATGTATATACTTGTTCTTATGCTTTCTGAGCTCACTATGTTCACTGCTCGCTGTACATATCCTACGAAGTCAGACCTACACTGTTACAATGTCCATTTCTCAGATGATATAATTGTTGATGACTGAAGTGCTGATAGCAACCAAACCTATGCCCCCCCGCCCCAACCCCCTCCACATCCCACCCCCCGAATTGTAAATAATGTAAATAATTAAATGTATATACTCTGATGATTAACTTGTGTGATGGCTGTATTATGCTGATAGTGTATATTTGTACCATAAATTGATTTACGTGGACCCCGACTTAAACAAGTTGAAAAACTTATTCGGGTGTTACCATTTAGTGGTCAATTGTATGGAATATGTACTGTACTGTGCAATCTACTAATAAAAGTTTCAATCAATAAATCAATCAAAACAGCGCTTTTTTATCTGTGAAAAGCGCTTTATAAATAAAATGTACTTACTTACTTACTTACTACTTACTTACTTACTTACTTAAGCTAGAGCTCTTGAATGTAAACAAAGGTAGGCGGATCAATAGAAATATCGACAGTAACGATATCAAGTATTGTATCAGTACAGGTCGATACTACAGTGGTTACATCGATATTTAACATTTTTCAAATCTTTTGTTGTTTTTGCTACAAACTTAGGAAATAAGTCCCTGGACACAGGAGGACTTTAGGGCAAAACCAAACAATTTAAATCCGAGGCAGTAGCAGGAAATAATTGTAATATTAAATTGATATTGTTACACTGTGATCTTGCCTCGCATGCTTCACGTACAAATAAGTACTCATTTTAAATGATGTTTCTTTAATTGTACATTCTGACCAGCAAACAAGTAGACAAATACAGAAAGAGAGAGTTCACATTGAGGCAAACAATGTTAGCTTACATTTTTATTTTAATCACCATTTAAACAGGAATATTAATTGAATTGAAAACAAAGGTTGCGTTTGCACCGCCGACCTACAACGAGTCGTGCCCGACTGCCAAGCAGCACGCGTGCAAAACTAAATTCGTGGTAGTGTAATTCAACAGACCCCACTGTTGAGTTACGCCATTGGTAGCTTTTTTCGAGAAAGCAGCCAAATTCGACACAACACCGGAGCTTGACAGCTACTAGCGCTTTCTTATTAGCATGTAGCATTCTCTCCTTCCGCTGTATTTACATTCCCACGTAGCTAAACAAGCTGACATGACCACAGTCGCCCCTCAGTGTACAAGAAGCACACAACATATGGCCAACACTCGCCTTAGAGTTGGTATGAAAATAGAAGAAACAGAATTCTTTGAGTAATCAGACTATTTTAGTGCATGGAAATATACTGAGTCTGTCGCCTGTAATCAAACAGCCAATCACAGAAGGCCTAATCAGTCGCTATGCTTATATTTTTGTACACAGCAAATTCCAATATACATTTTTCTAAAAAATATTAATTCGACTTTATGTGTATGCTAATTGCAAGTCGCTTGTTTCAGCTCGGCGTCATCGAGAGTCTCTTTTTGGCCACCCATCAGCGTCCCTGGCTCTGGGCGGTCTACGTCTTCATCGTTGGACTTCCCATCATTCTTTTCATTAGCTTCATGTGGCCCGACAAGGTGCGCTTACTTGTTTGACAAGACTGATCGTAGTCCTACACTACACGGCGTCTAACTCTATTTCTGTTTGGATTTAGAGGTTTGGCCCCCCTGATCAGCAATATTACTACAAGAAGTCTGATGACATACAACATGATGATCTTGAAAGTTCACAGAAGAAAAAGCCGAAGCCCATCTGGGGTAATTATAACAAATATTTTATTGGTAGGTGTGACCGGTTATGGGGAGTTACTTATCGATCTTTTGACAATAATTAGTAGTATGATGTATTTGCTCCACCTGGTTTGTGGTATATCCCAACAAAAAGCACAAATAGGTCTAGGTTCTTGTGGATCATGTTTGGAAATGCAGTAATGCGTTGATTCAAGTTGTTTTCTCGGTCCTTTCTTTTATAGCTGACAGAACATCTGCAAGAAGAAGAGATGCTCATGGCAACCAAAGTAATAGTGGTCTTTAAGGTGAGATTTGACCAACGATAGACGGTCTTTACTTCCACTTCTAGGCCAAACAATTGATGAATACTATTCTATACTGGCCCACGGCAAACAAGCAAGAAGTTAGCCATTGATTTTAATTGGTAAATGAAACACAACTTTCGAACTAAGCTAGTGGTGGCAAAATTGTCAGGGCGTTTTGGTTGTAGAAGACACGAAAACTGAAATAACGATCAAATTATGTCATATTTTCAATGCACAGGGGTAATTCTAGCAACATAACATTTTTTGAAATTGACAAAATGGTGCCTTAGTTAAAGTGTATATTGCACGTAATAAATTATCGCATTTTACCATTGTGAGTTGAAATCGCCACTTGTTTTTTGCAGCCATCTCGATCAATCACACAACTGACATCAAATCTCACAATATCATAATTTTCGCCAATCAAATGTGTCTGTGAGCGGCGCTTGAACACGCTTTGTTTCTTGTGTAGACAAAGCAGGAACAAGGTGTAACAATATATCCACACTTTATCGATCACACAGCACAATCGTCGTCCCCTTGCGTAGCTCAGACCTACTTGTTGCTCCTGTCTGGGACACTAAGCCTTCTGGGTAATGTAGTATACAAACGTTTACTTTCTAGTTTACATGTATTTATATATTTAACATTCTTTTATCCAGGGTAAGACAATTAGGAACATATTTTCATTTGCAATGCTAACCTAGCTAAGAGGCAGCATTTACGTGGCAGAGATGTTGCCTCTTCGGGCTGTGCCCGGCCGGGCCCCATGGGGGCAGGCCCGGCCACCAGGCGCTCGCCATCGTGCCCCACCTTTGGGCCTGGCTCCAGAGGGGGGCCCCGGTGAACCGCATCCGGGCGAGGGAAATCTGGGTCCTTTGTTTTTATTCTTCATGGAGGTCTTCGAGCTGCTCTTTGTCTGATCCCTCACCTAGGACCAGTTTGTCTTGGGAGACCCTACCGGTGGGCATGAAGCCCCCGGACAACATAGCTCCTAGGATCATTGAGACACGCAAACTCCTCTACCACGGTAAGGTGGCAGCTCAGAGAGAAGGTTGTAACAATGTGTATAATAAATATTAAATTTCACCATTTCTGTCAACAAAGATTTGCGTCAGCCTGCGACACATAGTTATTTTGATAATAGGCTATTATAGCTAATATAGACTTTTATATCATGTGTTGCCTTCATTTTAACACTTATATAAGGCTTTTAATTTGTTGTACCTCCAGACAGATTTTGTTCTTGTATTTTTGGTTTAATATGTCTCTTTCAACATTTTGGGTTGCGGACCCTGCCATAGGTAGTGTTTCTTTCTGTAATTTTAATTAATTATTACTGTTATTGATATGATTAATTAAAACAGCACAGTCATTTGACAATGCACTTTGAGTAAGTGTTTTTACTGCCATCTAGTATCTTATTTTATCTGTGTGCTGTACAACAATTAAAACATACTTGTTTTACAATTTGTGTTAAAATTCTGTGCTTTTTGAGGTCAAGGATACATGGATCACTTAAAACAACAAGTTGATTCAGTGTTATTGAAAAATATAAACCTCAAAACATTGCAACTTTTGCCAAAACGTTCTGAAAAAGCTGTTGCGAATTCAGCCATGTTAGGCCGCAACAGTCACTAAAAAAGCCCACGCAATCTTAAAGTGACTGTTTTGTTACATGAGCATTTTTTCTTTGTGTGTGTTTTTGGCATTTGCAGTATTTTTCCTTTGCATTTGTGTGTTTTTGGTCTTGGATAATTTCTGTGTTTTGGAGCGTTTGGACGTTGCTGCCTTATCAGCCACCGTACATTCCTCACTGATAACACTAAAGAAACAGTGAGATCAGCTATGTTGTTGGTGTTTGTGCACATAAAACCTATGCTTGTTTGCATTGTAAGAGAGACGTGTGTGAAACGTACTATCGATGAGTCGCACTGTGTTTGTGTTTGTGTGTTTGTGTGGTTGAAGGTTCATCAATGCAGATGAAAGACCACCCACACCACAAGCCTAAGAGGATGCCACACCATAACATCGCTGGAAATTTTAATAAAACATATCATTGGTTCATTATTTGTACAGTTTGATGTTACACCCCAATAGGAAATTCTATCTGGCAATGTTCCATATTCTATATCTATACAACTAATCACAAGGAATTATGTCAGAAGTCTTGCCTGCAGTGCCTGCAAAATGTTGACTAATTAACTAACATTGGTTGATAATCTACACTCTGCCCTTTCAACTCAGATTCCTCATGAATATTCTGTAGGAAGGGAAGCAAAGAAAAGAAAATTGGTGGAGTATTTCTCTTGAAGTACATATAAATCATTTGACTTTATTTGAAACACGCTTAACAAAGTTAAACTCACACAATGCAACATGCCCGAAAGGAAGCAGGAAGAAGCACATTTTATTTACTCTCTTCCTGATCATTTGTTCACTTCTTGCGTTGTGTTTACATATTATTATGATCTAACAGGGAAAGACACGAATAAGAAAGTAAGACAGCACAGTTACTAATAGGAGCGTCCCAATCTGATACTGATATCCATGCGATATCAGAAAAAAATGGGATTATATTTCCTGGCATCTAAATTCTCTGATATAATCTCTGATTCTGATACAAGCAGTCCTGCAGAGTGTTTACTTGTGCAAAGATGGACAGTCAGTTAAAATCTGAATGTCCTCCAATTTGCAGACAAGGTTGGTCTTTTCTTGTATTTTAGTCAAGTCATTTACGAAAGGTAAACATGGTAGGCTATAAGATACTAGGAGCGAGCAGCTACACAACAGCTAAGCAGACACTAGCACACAAGATTGACATACGTAATAAGTAGGGATGATGTTTGATAAGAAATTATCGAGTTCGAGCCCATTATCGAATCCTCTTATCGAACCGATTCCTTATCGATTCTCTTATCGATTCCAGATAGGTTGTTGTATATGTAAAAAAACACAATATTTGGTTTAACAAAAGCTAACTTTTATTTTATAAGAAAAAAATTTAATAAAATAACTAAATAAATATTGACTGTTACCCCCCTTTAAAAAAAAAATATATATATATACAGTATATACTGTATATATTGACTGTTGTTACCCAAAGTATATTAAGTGGGATTTTTTCTGAAAAACTAATATATACAGTAACACAAAAACAACCTGTCTCTGTGATCACTGTAGGTGTATAAATAATAATATAGTGTTAAATAAAATCAGTCCCTTGGGCACAAAACTGAAAATAATGCAGCCCTCCAAAAAGTGCACTTCTGCTGCTATTGGAACATACTAATTACACACACTATGACACTAAGAACACCACAGTCATCGATCAACAATTCTTCTTCCCTTACATGAGAGCGAAGCCTGGTAATAATTACATATTGCCTGTTCTGCCCTCCCTATACGTGTCGAGGTTATACAGCTTGGCAGACAGCTAACAAACAATCCAAGATGTCTAATAAAGTTCCAAAGCAGATTAATCAATTTAGGCTCTTTATTGTTGTTGATCTTGCTGTGTCTTTTCCTATCTTTACTTTTGTCTTGCACTGGACTGTTATTTCTTTATTTTTTGAAACTGAAATACACACAATGACAAATGTATAAGCTATGTGATTCAATTAACATACTGAAATGTAATACACAATATGTAAATATTAGCTTCACACAAATAAACAGTACTACCATCAAACAAATACTGCTGAGTGTTGAAACTATTTCGATGGTGGAAATACACGACTGGCAGCCATTTTAAGTCCTCAAAACATTCATTGAAACAGTGCACAAAAATCGTTTTTCAATAGACATCTTATTATCAAATTGAAACACTTTCCACCTTAATATTGAGTTATATAAACAAGTTAAACAGTTTATTTACAGACTTATCTTTTCCAAGGCTTGTCTCATGAACTGAACTGACTCGCCAACCCGGAAGTGCCCAAACTAATGACGCGTAGTATTTTCATATCGCCACAAGGTGTTAGTAAGAGTCTACAATCAAATGGGCATAACATTGCGTCCCACAGGGCAATTCCTGTGGGAAGGGATTCATTCTCAGGGATTCGAATAAAGAACCAACTCTTTTTCTTTACTATAGTGGTCTCGATAACGGGTACCGGTTCTCTAAAAGGGGTTCGAGTCCGAGGACTCGGTTCTTTTCTAAAATCGAACAACCGGGAAAACCGGTTTCGAGCATGATCCCTAGTAATAAGTGTTCTTAATTGAACAATATTGCTGTCTAAAACAGCACATTCGTTAATATAAACCAGTATCAAATGGTCCCTGTGTCACGAGGTGTTGGTGACGAACCCTAAGATGCAGAGACGGCAGGCTTGGTACAGGAAAACATGATTTAATGTCCAAAAATCAAGAAAAACACAAACCAGGAACCAGGAACAGGCAAACTGGAAACGAGGAACAAAAAGACAGCAAGCTGCAAACAGCTACAGGATACCGGATACAGGCTACAGATAGTATCTTACAGCTACAACGACAATACTCCAGCCTACACTGGAGGGCAAGGTAGGTCTAAATACAGTGTTGGGACTAACACTGTAACGCCGTTAGTTTCGGAGGTAACTAGTAATCTAACGCGTAATTTTTTATATTCAGTAACTCAGTTACCGTTACTACATGATGCGTTACTGCGTTATTTTACGTTATTTTTTATGTAGTATCGGCTAGAAACAGAAGATCTGAGTGTTTTATTGGAGCGCTGCAGTGTCGTCCTTCTGAATCTCTTGTGTCACAAGCCGGAGGCACGCTCTGTGTGTGTCTGGGTGTGGGTGTGGGTGTGGGTGTGGGGAGGGGAGGGGTGTGTGCGCAATACAACGTAAACCGTTGGCCAACCAAAAAGTAACCACAGAACACTATACCCGGTATAGTGTTCTGTGGTTACTTTTTGGTTGGCCAAGCGGATGTGACGACAGGCTGTCCTCACTCAGGTCCGCACGGACCTGGAGGGGGCATGCCTTAAGTCCGGCTAGAAATCGGGAGAAATTCGGGAGAATGGTTGGTTGGCAGAGGCACTGAAATTCGGGATGGTTGGCAATTATGAGATATTCTCACTTCTTTTCTTTTGTCGAGCACAAAGAAAAGAACATTTTAATTAAATATAAGTTGTGTCTTGGATCAAAGATCCCGTCTACTGCCCAAAACAACAATTCAAATCTGCCTGGTTAGGGTTTGTGTATTTCACGTGTGCCTTCCTTAGGTGAAGCCAGGTTTACAGCTATGTTGTTATTATGCTGTTTGTTACTCATGTATGTTATGTTGCAGCTATTTAAAATAGTTTTGTCAATTTGTTCTGGCCTGAAATAAATTGGCCCTTTGAAACATATCTTTGTCTTTGTGTGTTGTATGTAGACCACATTGTTTGTGTGTTGTATGTAGACCACATTTCTTAGCAGAGTTCAGTGATGCAAATGCATGTCAAGTTGATCACACATTGTATTATTCTCCAGTGCAATAACAGTACTGAAATGAAGGCTAAAAGGGCATTAATGGGAGCTTTAAAAAAAAAAAAAAAAGTAACTAAATAGTTACTTTTCACAGTAACGCATTACTTTTTGGTGTAAGTGTAACGGGTATAAGAAATACTTTGATTATTTGAGTGAAATTCCTGCTAAAATATGTATATTGTTTTGTTATGCAATGAGAGGTCCAATTGCGCCATCTGCTGGTACCAAAAAGTCTGTAAATATGACCGCAAACTGGAAGCTATTGGCAGACTTCCTGCACTCTGCTAATGGTAAGCCACGTTCCGATATTGCTCCGCAAAGTATTATATATTACACTAAAGCTAACGTGAGATTTATTGTAAGATACACAGTTATTTAACAGCAGTTGAAATGCTATATTGTGGAATTTTCATTTTGACTTGGTTGTTGCTCACGTCAGATGTATTACTATTTTGCACTCAAGTCGATATTATTTTCCCCCTGTAGACATCAAAATCAGCGGAGGTGCTAACCACATATTGTGTGTACGTGCGTTCTGATCACTCATTGCAGGTAATAATTGTTGCCCTATGTGCGTTTTATGTGTCAAGACGTTCATATTTAAGTTTGTATTGTTCGCCATTTTTACATGGGATTAACGTGGTCCGTCATATTCGCTAGTCACCGTTAGAGAGTGTTAAAAGTCCATTTAATTATTTGTGTCATGTCTTGTATTGTATTTTTCTATTTCATAAATATATAAAAAAGGATTATGTTGGTTAAAAACCAAGCAAAGAATATGTTGTATTTAATTAATTGCAATACCAGTAAAGATAAAAGCAAGTTAAAACCACTATACGATCACATGTAAAAAAGTGTACTGTTAAAAACCATTGTATTAAGTTACATCTGTAGTTGCATTTCATGTAATTGTAAAAATATGGAAATGTTATGTACTTGAGCAGACTTCCTGCACTCTGCTAATGACATCAAAACCAGCGGAGGTGCTAACCACATATTGTGTGTATGTGCGTTCTGATCACTCATTGCAGCTACCAGTAAAGAACCACATCATCCAATCCCGCCTGTGTGTGGGTTCTTGGCGGGACGGGTACACAGCAGTTACATAAGTAACTGAGTTAGTAACTGAGTTACTTTTGAAATAAAGTAACTAGTAACTGTAACTAGTTACTGTTTTTCAGTAACTAACCCAACACTGTCTAAATAGCAGCCGGCTGATTGACACCAGGTGTGGCCAGGTGCCAATCAGCCGCAGCTGAGGGGAAACAGCGCTCAGGGAGACAAGCAGGAAACTGAACCAAAAAAAATGAGAGCACTGACAGGAAATAAAACAAACAGAGGAAAAACTAAAACACAACCAAACTGTCAAGGACAAGCCTGACACCGTGAATGTAGTGGCCATCCATTATTTAACATAAAAATCAATTTTTTCTGTTTTTTGGTTTGATATGAAAATCATATTTTCACTTACCCCATCATGAGCTTAATTTAGTAATATACATTATTGTGGCCACTAGGGTTGTACGATATACTGATACTAATAAAGTATTAATAAAGTTTTTTCTGGACATGACGACATGCTGGTAAAACGAGCAAAGGGTCATGTTCGGCAACGCACACGCATGGAGCACTTACAAGCATAACAGTGTGGAGACACTCAGTGGCCTAGTGGTTAGAGTGTCTGCCCTGAGATCTGTAGATTGTAAGTTCAAACCCCGGCCCAGTCATACCAAAGACTATAAAAATGGGACCCATTACCCCCCTGCTTGACACTCAGCATCAATGGTTGGAATTGGGGGTTAAATCACCAAAAATTATTCCCGGGTGTGGCCACCACTGCTGCTCACTGCTCCCCTCACCTCCCAGGGGGTGATCAAGGGTGATGGGTCAAATGCAGAGAATAATTTTGCCACACCTAGTGTGTGTGTGACAATCATTGGTACTTTAACTTTTTAACAAAAGAGGGAGAAAGGACATATTTTGGCTTTAAAACTAACGAAAAAGGTAAAGATTTAAATGCTGAAGTGCCGCTCTGTAAGAATCAGAATCAGAATCAGAATCAGAATAGTTTTTATTGCCATTGTTTGAGAACGGGTTCACAAACTAGGAATTTTTCTTGGTGCAATCGTGCAACATAAAACACATATAACACATATTTGGTATAAAAAGAGCTGTGACTGAGCTATCAGATAGACTTAGAAGGGATTCAAGGAATTGAAGGAGCTGCTGTTAGGAGTTCTTGTTCATTTGCCTGATGGCCGAGGTGCTTTAAAACAAAGTTAGCTAGTGACTAAGGCCCCCCCGCAGTCGGCAGTGTTTTAGCTACTTCTAAATCCCCAATCATCGCCTCCATGGAGATAAAAAAAAGTGTGTTTCCTGAAAGTATCATCCATGCAGGAAAGGGAACACAACAGGTGGCTGAAAATATTGACTTTAACCAAAAAAAAATTAATTGGTGTTTCAATTATCCCACCGCTAGTTGGCGTAGCGAATGTCACAGTGAACACTGTAAAACAGTAAATTAGCTTATAGGTAGCGAGCGACACATCTAATTTTTCCAAGCAAGGGGAGGAAAAAAGTGAGTGTGAAGGACAGTGATGAGAAGGAAAAGTGGATGCTATTTATGGAATTAAATAAATAAATGATCAGAAAACATGACTGAGGTTGTTGCCAACTTGGTAGCACTTCTAGCCTGCAACATACTCAAGCAGAATGAGTCCATAACGCCAGCCACGGACAATAAAATAATATCTAAACAGCAGACATTTACCCAAGAAAATATGGAGAAGCTGCTGATGGAATGTTAGACGGCGAAGCAGCTGGGAGGCGATACTGTAGAAGTCCACTCTCCAAGGTAAATGTAGTACATTATTATTACAAACCCTGTTTCCAAATGAGTTGGAAAATTGTGTTAGATGTAAATATAAACGGAATACAATGATTTGCAAATCCTTTTCAACCCATATTCAATTGAATGCACTACAAAGACAAGATATTTGATGTTCAAACTCATAAACTTTATTTTTTTTTTGCAAATAATAATTAACTTAGAATTTCATGGCTGCAACACGTGCCAAAGTAGTTGGGAAAGGGCATGTTCACCACTGTGTTACATGGCCTTTCCTTTTAACAACACTCAGTAAACGTTTGGGAACTGAGGAGACACATTTTTTAAGCTTCTCAGGTGGAATTCTTTCCCATTCTTGCTTGATGTACAGCTTAAGTTGTTCAACAGTCCGGGGGTCTCCGTTGTGCTATTTTAGGCTTTATAATGCGCCACACATTTTCAATGGGAGACAGGTCTAGACTACAGGCAGGCCAGTCTAGTACCCGCACTCTTTTACTATGAAGCCACGTTGATGTAACATGTGGCTTGGCATTGTCTTGCTGAAATAAGCAGGGGCGTCCATGGTAACGTTGCTTGGATGGCAACATATGTTGCTCCAAAACCTGTATGTACCTTTCAGCATTAATGGCGCCTTCACAGATGTGTAAGTTATCCATGTCTTGGGCACTAATACACCCCCATACCATCACAGATGCTGGCTTTTCAACTTTGCGCCTATAACAATCCGGATGGTTCTTTTCCTCTTTGGTCCGGAGGACACAACGTCCAGTTTCCAAAAACAATTTGAAATGTGGACTCGTCAGACCACAGAACACTTTTCCACTTTGTATCAGTCCATCTTAGATGAGCTCAGGCCCAGTGAAGCCGACGGCGTTTCTGGGTGTTGTTGATAAACTGTTTTCGCCTTGCATAGGAGAGTTTTAACTTGCACTTACAGAAGTAGCAACCAACTGTAGTTACTGACAGTGGGTTTCTGAAGTGTTCCTGAGCCCATGTGGTGATATCCTTTACACACTGATGTCGCTTGTAGATGCAGTACAGCCTGAGGGATCGAAGGTCACGTGCTTAGCTGCTTACGTGCAGTGATTTCTCCAGATTCTTTGAACCCTTTGATGATATTACGGACCGTAGATGGTGAAATCCCTAAATTCCTTGCAATAGCTGGTTGAGAAAGGTTTTTCTTAAACTGTTCAACAATTTGCTCACGCATTTGTTGACAAAGTGGTGATCCTCGCCCCATCCTTGTTTGTGAATGACTGAGCATTTCATGGAATCTACTTTTGTACCCAATCATGGCACCCACCTGTTCCCAATTTTCCTGTTCACCTGTGGGATGTTCCAAATAAGTGTTTGATGAGCATTCCTCAACTTTATCAGTATTTATTGCCACTTTTCTCAACTTCTTTGTCACGTGTTGCTGGCATCAAATTCTAAAGTTAATGATTATTTGCAAGAAAAAAAACGTTTATCAGTTTGAACATCAAATATGTTGTCTTTGTAGCGTACTCAACTGAAAAGGATTTGCAAATCATTGTATTACGTTTATATTGACATCTAACATAATTTCCCAACTCATATGGAAACGGGGTTTTTACATTACTTCATAAAACTGTTGTAGATGTTTGTACTACATTCTGTTGTATTATTTTCATATAATATTTGTTATCTAAAAGTTTGTTTTTCTTCATAGAAGGCATGTTACATGTTGAAACGGTGCTGTTTAAGGGGGGCCGAGCTCCAATTAAAGTAATTTAAAATCATTTAATTTGGGCGACGCTGTTTCGCAATACGTGTTTTTGGAGGTACAAACTGAACTCACAGAACCAATTAAACTATTACTGCACGGTGGACAAAATGTAGAAATGCAAATGAGCTACTACACTTACTGATAGAACAAACACAATACAATAGCCATAAAAAGAGACAGACAGTATCATAAGCAGTATTTTTTACATCATTTGACAGCACTTTGAGAATTCAAACACATAACAACCAAACCTTTTCTGGGGAGTATGAAAGGTTTGCATCTGTTCTTAATATTTTCTGCATACCTAAAATGTTTTTGACTATACACAAGCAGGTCAGCGTCTTGGCCGCAGCTTTGTTTTGTTCCCGCCTGGTGTTGGCAAGATCCTAAAGAACTGAACACTGTGAAGCGCTTGGTCCGCTTCTGTGGTTCAGAATTTTTTTTACAAGACGCTAAGAAGAGGATGGCTGATTTACTAAGACTGCTGGTCTCACGTCTGACGGTCATTGCGGTTTGCTTTCATTCCCTCTGTGTAAGTCTAGGACTTCATCTTTTACCTTTTGTGTGTCTTAGTATTCTCAATGTACCAGGTACGTCAGAAAAGTTCCAGGACTGGTTTTAAATCCAAACTACAAGGTTGTTTTTTTAACTTGGAAGTAGAGATGGGTACCTTTCACATCTGAACCCATTCTTGGTACCTGGAAATACTTAGACTTAGACTTAGACTTCCTTTTTATTGTCATTCAAATTTGAACTTTACACTACAGATAAGAACAACATTATGTTGCATTAGCTCGTTGTAGTGCAGGATAAAAGAGCAATAAGGTGCAGATATAAATAAATAGTTTACTGTACAGATAAATATATTGCACTTTTGCATATGCATCCACGTTTATAGATGTATTGTCTTTATATTCCAGCAAGTTAATCCATTTTTGGGGGGAATTGAGGGGATTATTATTATTATAAATACATATCTGCATGCAACGGTACCAATTATCATTACTTTTGTGCATGTTCATGTGTTGAATAAATTAAGGATTTAGGATTACATTTTAATTGTTTAATATAAGATGTATTTTTAAGTCAACATTCAAAATAGAGTTGATAATAATAACGCCCCTCCCCAGTTGTTATATCTTGTTTTCTCTTTTCTATTTGCAAGTATTATGTAGTAAATTTTTACATGCAGTTGCACTGCACTAATTGACTGAAAGAGCACGCACTTTCCGCGCTCTCGCCCAACTTTGCGGCGTGAGCGTTATTGTTGGGAAAATGCATTTTTAAACAATATGATTTGCCTGAGCGGCTAGGAGACTCAGTAACAAGCGGTAGAAAATGGATTGATGGATGGCCAGAAATGACAGATTTAAAAAAATAATAATAATAAAAAATAAAAAAAAATAAATAAAAAAAAATTTAAAAACTAAAAAAAAATTTATAAAATAAAATTAAAAAAAAAAAAAAAAAAAAAAAAAATATATATATATATATATATATATATTTTATTTTTTTATTTTTTATTTTATTTTATTTTAATTTTTTTTCTACTCTGGACTACCCACGGGCCAGATTTTGGACGCTGGCGGGCCGTATCTGGCCCGCGGGCAGTAGTTTGGGGACCCCTGATCTAGATCGTCTGATTGATTCCAAGTGTACTGATGAAACGTTTCAGCTGTTCATTCCCATTCTGCAGGCATTAGACCAATGCAACGAGGAAGTGACTCGTCTGAGGGAGCAAGAGAAGCTTCTAGAAAGTCGGCTTCGTGAGCAAGAACTCCTCCAGCGCAGACTGCGACTGTTCAACCAAGCCGGCAACGAGCCAAATACCGGAGTGGACCAGAATCTCCAAGCGCAGCACCAAGGTCCCGGCCACAAGACAAAATTCAAAAGGTGTGCAATCCATCTAATAAGAGCTACTTTTGACGTACGTGTGTTGGCAGACTGCTCTCAGCTCTACACTTCTGGCCTCAAGTCCAGTGGGTACTACAACATCCACCCTCATGGCTCCACTGCTGCAGTCAGGGTGTTCTGTGATATGAGTGATGGAGGCGGTTGGACGGTGGTACAAAGACGCATCAACGGAGCAGAGAATTTTACCAGGTTCGTCTGTTAAAGTCTAATGTTAGATTGTGTAAGACAGTATTATTCAAGTGGTGGCCCGGGGGCCAAATCCAGCCAGGGAATGACACCGGAACATTTTTGTAGCAAATGACTAAAAACACTACAGTGCTGCTGTTGTATAGAAGATCTTGGAGCACTCTAAACACATTGGCAGATCCTTGCATTGACATTTTAACCTTGCTAGCAAACATAGAACACTGGGGACCAAACTGGTGATTTACATAAATGAGGTGCTCCTCAAGGAACCCCTTTAAGTCATCACTTTTTTGTCAGTTACACGTTTTTTTCTATAATGTGATTTAAGCAACTAAGGTATTGCTGTAACTTATTTACTTCAAGTAGTAGTCATTCATTTAACTTATCTAACAAACGAGAAAGAAGCCGGCAAGTTTGCCAGCCCTGACAACAACCACGTGCACATCTCTGATCGTCTCTCATTTATCAAGAAAATTAGTGCTATGAATCGCTCTCAACAGTTCACAAATGCTCTTAACGTTCGGGTGTTAATGTGTTCAATTCAGTTTGTTTGCCAACCGAGATGTTTTCAAGAGGGCCCCTAACCGTGTTGGAACATAAATGAATATTTAGGAAGGACAAACCCTTTTCTACAAACTTTTCATCAAAATAAAAACAAAAGAAGTCGAACAACGATACAAGAAGTACAAAAATAAATTAACTGATCTCATAAGAACAAGCAAACGGTTATATTATCCAAAAAAAACTATATGAAAACAAAAACAACATAAAAGGAACTTGGGATGTTTTCAATAGTCTAATCAAACAAGGATATTAAAAGTTGACATATCCTGATGACTTTACTGATGAAAACGGTGAAGATTATAATATGAGTAATGTAGTGAATAAGTTCAATAGTTTTTTTTTTAGCCTAAATTGGCTGTTGATATCCCAGACAATGGAGTTACAAAATCAACTATTGAACAGAATTCTTCGTCATTCTTCCTCTCAGCTACAAATGAGCAGGAAGTGACAAACATTGTGCGGAAGTGTAAAAGTAAGTGCTCCACTAACTGCCATGATATCAACATGATATTGGTTCAAAAAGTTATACTGAATATTGTAAAACCCTTAACTTATATATGTAATTCATCATTCCAGACTGGCTGCTTTCCAAGTCAAATGAAAATCGCTAAGGTAACTCCGCTCTTCAAAAGTGACAGCAAACACGCTTTCACCAATTACAGACCAATCTCTCTTTTGCCTCAGTTCTCAAAAATCTTAGAGAAACTATTTAACTCTCGACTTGAATCTTTTCTTGAGAAGCATCATATAATCAATGACGGTCAGTATGGCTTTAGGTCCAAAAGAACAACCTCAATGGCGATAACTGAAGCCATTGAAGAAATTACTAATGCACTGGAGCATAAAAGATATGCAGTTGGTATTTTTATTGATCTAAAGAAAGTCTTTGATACCATTAATCATTCAATTCTACTCGATAAAATGGGAAGATATGGAATTAGGGGGCTGGCTGGTGACTGGTTAAAAAGTTATTTAACAGGGAGGGTACAGTTTGTTAAAATGGGTCAATTTTTATCTGATACTCTTGGCATTGCTTGTGGTGTCCCCCAAGGGTCCGTGTTGGGGCCAAAACTGTTTAATGTATGTATTAATGATATGTTTAATATATCCAAAGTACTGAAATTTATACTATTTGCAGACGACACAAATATATTCTACAGTAGTGATGACTATAATGAGCTCATAAATACAGTAAACACAGAGCTAAACATAGTAAAAAAATGGATGGACACAAATAAATTATCTTTGAACATAAATAAAATTAAGATAGTGATGTTTGGAAATCGCAACATAACGTCTGAACAGAAAATAAGTATTGATGGTACCCAAATTGAAATCGTAAATGAGAATACATTTTTAGGAGTAATAATTGATAGTAAACTATCATGGAAACCTCTTGTCAGACACATTAAAACAAAAATCTCCAAAAGCCTCTCAATTATAACCAAAGCAAAACTATACCTCAATGAAAATGCACTCCGTACTATATACTGCACCTTGGTACTGCCATACCTTACATACTGTGTTGAAGTATGGGGGAATACTTACCACGGCACAATTCATCCTCTGGTCATATTACAGAAAAGAGCAGTGCGAATCATTCACAACGTTGGTTATTTAGAACATACTCATAATCTGTTTATGCAATCAAAGTTGCTGAAATTTGATGACCTTGTTAAATATAATACATTATTAATCTTCTATAAAGCATTTAACAAATTATTGCCGCCTAATCTACAACGTTTTTTTATAAGACGAGTGCAGGCTCATAACTTGAGAGACTTTGGATATTTCTTATTGCCGAGAGCTCAAACCACTCGTAAACGTTTTTGTGTGTCTGTATGCGGAGTAAAACTATGGAACAAACTGGACTTACAACACAAGCAATGCCAAACTATTAATCGATTTAAACTATTATACAAACATGGGGTCTGGTTCAAATATAGAGATGAGGGTCTTTAATTTGACCTGCTGCTATACTCTGTCTCAAAGTGTTAACATGTGCTCAATGTTTCCTTACCATTATTGCTATGTTGTCTATTACCATTGTTGGTATATTAATTATTCCTACATTGCTGATACAAATTATTGTTACAGTGTAATAATTATTGTTACCTGTGGTAATGCCACTATGATACAACATCTGTATTATAATCTTTGAACAAAGTAAGAGTGAAACTCATGTGAATAATCACTGAATGGAGAACTGGGGGTGGGATTAAATAAATGATCTTCTTCCCACTCCCTTTCAGGCAAAACTGGACAATCATGCATTACATACTATACATTACCTTTTGCACTATATTAATTTATATTATTATGTGTTGTCAACTTTGTACTTTTTTATGTCATTGCCTGAAATAAATAAATAAATGAAATGAAAAAAAATACAGTAAAGTTGTTTTGGTTAAAATCTCTTGTTTTAGGTTAAGGTAACCAGGAACACTTAAAACATTGATAACAAATTCATAAAATCACAAGTTGATTTAATGTTGTTGGACAAACATAAGCCTCAAAACATCGCAACTTTAAATGTCATTTTCTGAAAAAGCTGCCTCTAATTCAGCCATTTTAGGCCGCAACAATCACAAAACAAAGCTGGTAAAATCTTGGAGGGACCGCAAGAAAGTTTTGAGTGCCAGTAATTTCACAAAGAGGGCGAGAACTTCTGTCAAATTCCAGAAAGTAATCATCGCAAAAGGTGTTCGAGTGGCCGATCTCGCTCGGATGTGCAGGAAGTCTGCGTCAACAGAAAGTACCATCCTGGTAAAGAAAGAACAACTAAAGGAAGATAATGTTTTCCAAACGGAGAGACAAACTATTGAAAACTATTGAAGACAATGAAAAGTTGTCTTTGAATGTAGTTACCTTTCCACTCTCTACTCTTCACTGTTTGTCCAGTAAAGGTTAAAAGGTTAATGTGTTCTTTTCAAAGTTATTCGACAATGTTCCTGCATGTCAAGCTGTAACTGCTCTATATTTACAGTGTTTTGTGTGAACAAATGTGTGTGTGTAGAACAGATTATTTTGGTTTACGTACATTGTTTTCATTGAGAAAACTTGCTTTGGTTAAAGTATGTTTTGGCTAACATCGTCATTTCCAGAATGTTAACAAAGGTACCACTGTATTATTGAATAATATATCTCATTTATACCAAATTCATTGTATTATTTTGATATGCCGAGGGTCATAAAAAAAGTGATCAATAACGGCCCCAGAGATGTCTGGTTTACAGCATTTCCTATGAAGGTGTAACAATGCAGCAGCAAGAGTTTAAACTGTGTACATTATTCTATTTTTAGTAAATAAAGGTTTCGTATACCTTGTTTTTCGCCCAAAAGTAGTGACGCTAAAAGAAAGTTCCATACCAAAAAGTCGGATGAAGAGTGCATGTACCGTTACAACGGCTACATCAATCAATCATGACACTATCTGTCTGTCTATCAGATCATGGGTGGAATATAAAAGTGGTTTTGGAAACATGGCTGCAGACCTTGGAGAGTTTTGGTTTGGTAATGACAACCTGCATGACATCACTGCACACGGTAGGTCTTGATCGTGTCCTACTGTATGTACACACAGTTTTCTTTATCTTGTTTAAGTATGCAACTTCTGGTATTTTTTTGACCATTCCACAGAATCGATACCATTTGCTTGTTTTAGCTCTCAATACATGTTAACACATGTAACTTACATGTTTGTCTTGTTCCAACTCTAAATCTGATGATACACATTTTTGAACTACTCCAAATGTCTATCGGCCCATCTCAAGCAACCTTATTTCATTTTTGGTCCAAATTTTTCTAAGCTGGAGATGACTATTCGAGTAACGGGGGTGAGTTTTAGCATAGAATTAGAAAAAGATTAAATACAGCCACATAGCATTAAAGGCCTACTGAAATGAATTTTTTTTATTTAAACGGGGATAGCAGATCTATTCTATGTGTCATACTTGATCATTTCGCGATATTGCCATATTTTTGCTGAAAGGATTTAGTATAGAACAACAACGATAAAGATCGCAACTTTTGGTATCTGACAAAAAAAAGCCTTGCCCCTACCGGAAGGAGCGTGACGTAGTCAGCTGAACATTTCCGCAAAGTTCCCTATTGTTTACAGTGATGGCGGCCAGAAGTAAGAGCGATTCGGACCGAGAAAGCGACGATTTCCCCATTAATTTGAGCGAGGATGAAAGATTTGTGGATGAGGAACGTTAGAGTGCAGTTCAAGACATATCTTTTTTCGCTCTGACCGTAACTTAGGTACAAGCTGGCTCATTGGATTCCACACTCTCTCCTTTTTCTATTGTGGATCACGGATTTGTATTTTAAACCACCTCGGATACTATATCCTCTTGAAAATGAGAGTCGAGAACGCGAAATGGACATTCACAGTGACTTTTATCTCCACGACAATACATCGGTGAAACACTTTAGCTACGAGCTAACGTGATAGCATCATGCTTTAACTGCATATAGAAACAAAAAAAATAAACCCCTGACTGGAAAGATAGATAGAAAATCAACAATACTATTAAACCGTGGACATGTAAATACACGGTTAATGCTTTCCAGGCTGGCGAAGGTTAACAATGCTGTGCTAACGACGCCATTGAAGCTAACTTAGCAACCGGACCTCACAGAGCTATGCTAAAAACATTAGCTCTCCACCTACGCCAGCCAGCCCTCATCTGCTCATCAACACCCGTGCTCACCTGCGTTCCAGCGATCGACGGTGCGACGAAGGACTTCACCCGATCACAGATGCGGTTGGCGGCCCGGAGACGTAGGAAGTCAAGGTGAGGCTGCCGGCTAGCGCGTCTGCTCTCCAACAAAGTCCTCCGGTTGTGTTGCTGTAGTCCGCTGCTAATACACCGATCCCACCTACAACTTTCTTCTTTGCAGCCTTCATTGTTCATTAAACAAATTGCAAAAGATTCACCAACACAGATGTCCAGAATACTGTGGAATTATGAAATAAAAACAGAGCTTTTTGTATAGGATTCTACGGGGTACCAATACTTCCGTTTAACTGACTACGTCACGCGCATACGTCATCATACCGAGACATTTCAGCCGGATATTTCCCGGGAAATTTAAAATTGCACTTTATAAGTTAACCCGGCCGTATTGGCATGTGTTGCAATGTTAAGATTTCATCATTGATATATAAACTATCAGACTGTGTGGTTGGTAGTAGTGGGTTTCAGTAGGCCTTTAATGCTAATAACATGTTGACACCAAGCACACGACAGTGATTGAACAACAACAATTAAATATAAACAAACAATATTTTAGGTAATGTTGTATATTTGATGGTCGTCTGATGGGTGATGAGTCAAGGAGACGCCAAGAGGAATCGTCGAACAAAAATCTTTATTTATTTCAGCGAGCCTCGGACTACAACTGCAGCTCTAGGAGAAGAAGTGTGCCGAATCTCTTCATTCTGCTGTCCTGTCGTAACACTTGTGTTTAAATACCATTTCTCGTAGACCTCCTCTCCTTGTGGGTCTAACTTGATGCCGGACAGTCTGGCCTGTCTATCTTTCCTTGTCATTATTCCTATGATTAGTTTAAATCGGGTGACCTCCAAACCCTATCTTCTGTCTTTATCCGTGGACCTTCTGCCAGGTGTTGCTAATGTCTGTAATCTTCATGCTGACACCTACATTCTTATGGGATTCCCAATCTCCTGTGGACACTCTCTTCAGTGCCGGTTATGTACCTTTGCACTTTGACCTTAGTAGAAAAATACTTTTAAAAGATTATGTGGCCAAAAACAAACACATGCTACTTCCAATCCTATAAGATAATTATACATGATATAATTAACCACAGTAACAATACTATACATCTATAGCAAGGATATTGAAAGCTAAAGACTGGTGGAGGAGGGTGACAGACTTCTCCTTTCGCTATGTCTTGTTTTGTATATTCCGGAGAACCGTCTTAGATTTTGGTATAATAACTTTGTCTGAGTTACAGAAGTGGTCTGCTATTTTTAAGGACTTTCTGCAAAAATGTGAGTCTCACAAGATTTTTTAAACTAAACTGGCAGCCCACCAATGAATAGCCCTAATGATGAAAAAGAGAGGACCTAAAATGGAACAAACCTTGACGAACACTACAAGTTTAACTGAAGAAGTTGAGCAAATGACTGAATGCATCTGAAGTAAACAAGCTACAGCGACACTAAATCAATAAACAATTTGTAACAGCCAAAAAGGGGAGGACTTAAAGACGTGCCGTGAGGAACGCCTCAGTTATGTGTACGGGTAATTGTATGGTGTCATCAGTTGAATATAAAATGGCACTGATTTGGTGGAATGGTTCTCTTGATAACCAATATCATACCACATTTTTAGTGAGCTAAACTGTGGCATTGCTGTTTGTACTGGTAGTTATGTGTTTATTTTTAACACGTTATTTATTGTTTATATTGTATTTCAGCTGCACCTAACAAAGTAGCCACCGACTTTGACTTTTGTTTGATTATTCAATTTATTATTACGATACAGGAGAGCCTCTTGCGCTCGCAGCCGTACGTGACACAAGGGCGGGTCATTCCTCCGATGCCATTGTTCCGCAAACACCTGTGGCTGCAACCACCTCTGTGTGTGTCGCCAAAGTATCCCCAGCCTGTAGAAATGTGTGTACGTGGCGTGAGACACCGCACACTTCTACATCAACTTCAGTTTTGATACGTCTCAACTTTGCAGTGAAAAAGTTAGTACGCCAGTTAGTACGTAAGCAAGCTTAATACATGAATCTCCTTTAGTTGGTGGAAATGTATCACTACCTTCCACATTGTCCGATCATCCTGAATTTTTTTCATGATGGGTTGGGGCATTGGACGCGACATGACCACCCTGACTACCTTCCACATCCTCCGATCCAATCAAAAACATTTATGGTGGCTGAGGTCACCACTCAGTACCTGACCACATGTGCACATGACTTAAAGGGGTCATATTATTATTTGTTTTCTACATTTAAATCACTTCCTTGAGGTCTACATAACATGTAATGGTGGTTCTTTGGTCAAAATTTTACATAGATTATATTTTACAGATCATCTTCAAGCCGTTTTATGACCGTCTCCTGAGGATGCGCCGTTTTGTGGGCGGTTTTACTTATGTGCCTCCACTTCAACTGCGTCTTCTCCTTACCAGCCATGTTCTAGTTTTTAGTGCTTCTATAGCGAGTCTACTGACAGATATAAGTTAGAAGTAAACGCTACTTTGTATTAGAAATTGCAACAGCAGAGGATGCATGTGCATGTACGAGCCAGTCTGCCCCACTACAAAAGAATGGACGGCGGACTTGCGTAAAGCACTTTGTGTGAATTTCTACCACATAAAGTGATATCCCAAATGGGAAAAACGTCCCACTTGGTTGGGGCAAATTTTGAATGGCTTGTTTTGGTAGATATCTCAGCAATGCCTTCATTGAATGCAGATCTCAAATACACAAAAACCCGTACAATAAGTACGGAAATAGGTTTTTGCATAATAGGTCCTCTTTAAGTGTCACCCCTTACTGGTGCTAGTTTGTAATAATCGTAACACCCTTCCACATGGTCCAATCTTCCAGTCCTCCCTCCATCCGTGACTGTGTTTATGCACTGACACAGATGTCGCCCCCTTCTGGAAAAATAGTATGTGTATAAAAAGTATTCTCCAAATGTCACGATTTCCTTCAAACTCTGGTGTTGAGTCCTGCGTCTCGTGTGCTTGCCAACACGCGGCAACTCCAATTTCCGTGAGTCAGGGTGGTAGAGGGATGAATGGTGTGGGTGAGATCCCGTTCAATGATCTAATGCAATCTAATTCAATCTGTAGCACAGGCTCCATCTAGAGCAGGGGTCGGCAACCCAAAACGTCGAAAGAGCCATTTTGGACCAAAAATTTAAAATAAAAAATCTGTCTGAAGCTGCAAAAAATGAAAAGCCGTATACAAGTCTAATAATGAAGGCAAAACATGACGTGTCTATATTAGCTATAATAGCCTACTATCAAAATGACTTTGTGTCGCAGGCTGAAGCAAATCTTCGTTGACAGAAATGTTGAAATGTAATATTTATCCTACACATTTTTACAACATTAGAAACCATTAAAAAATCAGAGGCTATTCAGAAGGTGAGATAACTCCTGGAAATGACTGGCTTTTAATGGCCAAAGGTATAGATGTGTGTGTTCAAGTTAAAGGAAATGGCAGGCTGTCTTCTTTTAATAGATGTATTACAATCTTTGGCAAGCTAGGTAATGTTTGCTGTGGTCTGGAACAACATGGCACACAAACAAGTATCTGACATGCAGTCAATGTTAAATACAGATAATATGTCATGAGACATGAATACTAAATATATACAAAGAGGATAAAAGTAAAGGATATTAAATGAGCTCAAATATACTTACAAATGAGGAATAATGATGCACTATTTACACACAGCTAGCCTGAATAGCCTGTTAGCATTGATTAGCTTGCAGTCATGCACTGACCAAATATGTCTGATTAGCACTCCAACAAGTCAATAACATCAACAAAGCGCACCTTTGTGCATTCACGCACAGCATGAAACTTTTGTTAGACAAAATGAGACAAAGAAGGAGTGGAAGATTTTACATGTAAACGTCACAGTCCACACTATGGTGAGTTCAAGATCCGCCAAAATAAGTAGGACAAAACGATGTTCACCAAATACTCTCATCAGTGAAGCGTACACACAAACATATTAAACAGTGGGCTTTCTAACAATTGGGAAGGTTTGTGTCATGTTTGTCCTCAAACAAAAACCAACAAAAATTATTCCCCCCATCTTTTTTCATTTTCAATCCTTTTTTCAAAATGCTCCAGGGAGCCACTAGGGCGACACTAAAGAGCCGCATGCAGCTCGAGAGCCGCGGGTTGCTGACCCCCGATCTAGAGGTACACCAAAGAATCACTTAAATAAATATTCAAACGCTGTGTTACTGTTCAAACTGTGTGTAAAGTTGAAGTGGCCAAAAATATTAAATATACTTGTTAAATGAAACGTCTGCATTGTTTTTAATAAATACTTAGGCCTACTATGCTAATGTTGGTCATTATGGTGGTACTTGGAGAGACAAGTTTTTGTCTGATGTGGTACTTGGTGAAAAGAATTTGAGAACCACTGCTCTAATGTACGGTAATTGTGTGTTTGGTTCCAGGCAATTACACACTGAGAATTCATTTGGAAGACTTTGACGGTACCCAACGTCACGCTGAGTATAGGAACTTTAAAGTGGCAGATGAAAAGGTGTGAGTAACAACATCACTACCCAGGTTATATTCCTTGCCTTTTGCCTAAAAACAGTTGGATAGGCTCCAGATAATGCCAAATAAATGCTGGTGTTGCACATATTCAATGCAGATTCACTTGATCAGCTTCTCTCCTTTGCAGGATTTCTACCGACTCACCTTTGGAGCGTATAGTGGCACGGCGGGAGACGCTCTGTCTGGGAACTACCAGGTTGACGTGTCTAAGTGGGCCAGTCATCAGGGAGTTCCATTCAGCACATATGACAAGGACAACGACAACTACCGAGGCAACTGTGCACAAGAAGATAAAGGAGGCTGGTGGTTCAACAAGTATGTCAAATTTGCACATTTATTAGCCAGCAAGTTGCTCACTTGTCATCACATCCATCTGTTCTACTGCTATTCCCCAGGTGCCACTCAGCCCATCTGAATGGCCAGTACTACCCCGGTGGGTACTACAGTGGGCTGACTGACGATGGCGTGGTTTGGTACACCTGGCGAGGATGGTGGTACTCTCTGAAAACCAGCATCATGAAACTTCGACCTGACAACTCCCAAATCAACACCCTGGACGACCCCAATGTTGTTCATAAGGATTAGATCCTAAAGCTGCTGGTTTTAGGCAGAAAAGCTCTGCACTATAAAAAAATAACCCAAAAACTACATTAGAGTACAGTGGTACCTCGGTTTTTGTTAGTTATCCGTTCCAAAAGACGAATCAAATTTTCCCATTAGAAATAATATAAATCCAATTAAGTCATTCCAGACAGTCAAAAATATGAACACAAATCAGGTTTTATTGTGAACACTTACAGTTTTACATGCAGAAAACAATGTGAAATACAAATAAATGATGAATGAAATGTATTCATAAACAATATTTACATTTCAGTTTTACCTTTATTGAAAACTCTTGTTGGCAAAGAATTTGTACTTTGCTTCAAGTTCTTTCTTGAACTCAATAGTGTTTCTCACCTTCTTTATTAAAGTGCCGGCACATGCAACTTTCTTTGGTCCCAAGGTGGATTATTTTGAAGTCGCAATTACTTAAAAAAGCTCACAAACAATGTCACTTATGTGTGGATTCTTTAAAGGAAAACCAGTTTGTTACATCCCATGTTTGGTTGTATGATAGCCTAGATGGTGTACGAAAACCAGAGCAAAATTTGGAGGAACATTTTGGTTGGAAGCCGAATCATACAAAAGGTAAGGCGTACAAACACAGAGGTACTGCTCCTAGTCATGTACTCATTGTTACAGCTTGCAACCGGCAAACATTAAATATATTTTCATAAATATAAAAACTATACACAATGATTGTTTTCTGTTACAAGTAGGGATGGGTACCAAATTCGGTACTTTTATAGGTCGCAACCAAAGTTTGTTGTTACAACCAGGTAATGATTCATGTAAAAATCAAATGGTACCATATTTCGATACCAATGTTACACGATGGACGACCGGTTGCAAACTCAGCACCGGCTCAAGCACTTGGCAGGCAAACAGGCATATTCATAACAGACTGTCTAAGTAATATTGCAATTTTCCATGCCAACAAAGCAAGCACACTTGATAAAAAAAGTTTTTCAAATTGTGCTAGCTTGATGCTAATTGGATATGCCATATACATGTTACTGATTAGCATTAGCCATTTTAAATGGTGATTTCAACACCTTTACATTTGGTAATCGAAACTAAACTAAGATGCACGTTACAATCAATGTGTAATAATTGAAATACTTAGAGTATAAACACTTTGTAGGACTCAACAAAAGACTAAAATGCCACATTCAACTTAATAGCAAAGACTACTTCCTGTCTACTGCAACACACCTAGGACAAACAAAATGATACTCAAGAGTGTAAGAAAATGAGATGTGACAACTGGACAGCACATATTTCATTACCAGCTTATTATTAAATGTTACATTAAAATATTTTGATCTTATTCAACTTTGTCACTAAATGTACACACACAAAAGTGCAGGAATTAGTACTGCATCGGTTCAAATGTAAAAGGTATCCATCCCTAGTTACAAGTATCTTTACACAAAACTTCAACTGTCAACCACAGCTAGCAAACAAAAAATGTTCTGCTGTATACATTATTATGTATTGTCATAAAGCAATAAAACAGAATGACTTCAACAAGGTTTGTTTTTTTAAACTATAGGCTAATATTAACGTTGGGCCCTCAGTGGTCTGACATTTATTACAATTACTTTGATTCTTGCAACCTAATGACTAACTTATTAAGATGATTTATCTGTTTTTTTAACCTTATTCTTAAAAAGCAAATCATTCAAATTGGAGTGCTGGATAGTTAATAAAATATATTTAAACTTCTAATTAAGTAATAATAATAAAATAGTACTATGTAATGTAATATAATGTAAAATTTATTTTTAACTCGACAGACAACAGATGATTGTATTGTGGTTAATGAATAAAAGGGTTTAGGTTAGAATAATATTATATTTAAGGCTGTCCAATGAATAACATTTTTTAGCAGAATAATCACAGCGTTTGAAATTATTTAACCTAAATGGATCACCATTAGCAACTGTGTCTGAATTATGCACATTTTCACTTTATTTTTAACAGTCTTGATTTTATAGATTGAACATACTGTGAGTTGAAAACCTATTGGTGGATTTTGGCCATTACTGTGGCTCTTGATGATGGCAGTCCTTTGCAATTATTCCGATAATGTGTTGGTCAATTTATCTGAGGGCTTTACTAACTTTACTTAATGTCCAGCAGTCATTCAGCGTGTTGTGGCGCAAAGCACTTGTTGAACTCACCAAATATAAGTTAGAACTATACGCTAAAAAAAACAAAACGTATAGTCTTGAACCTCTGTCGTTTACAAGTCGAAGCAGCTGTGCAGCATAGATATTTAAATGACAGAGAATAGAAAAGCCTTTTATTGTACATATACCGTAAATTCCGGACTATGAGCCACTACTTTTTTCCTACATTTTGAAAAACAGTGCGGCTAATTCATGGATTTTTCTTTCCTGACAGCCATAATGCATTAGTTTAAAAAAAGAACAAGCAAACACGCTAAGGTGTGTTGTTGTTTGTGCTGCAGCGCCATCTTTTAGACGAGTTCGCTCACTGCCGGTGCTTCAGTGTCCTTCCATTTAGTCCTTTCAACCGGAAGTAAAAGTGCTGTTCAGTCTTCTAACCGTCCATAGCATTTTTACTCATATGGATTCACCATTAATCAGTCATAGCAACGTTTGTAAGTTTTACAAACTGTTCATACTTAGTAAACCGTCCCATGCGCATACTTGCCAACCCTCCAGAATTTTCCGGGAGACTCACGAAATTCAGCGCCTCTCCCGAAAACCTCCCGGGACAAATATTCTCCCGAAAATCTCCCGATTTTCAGCCAGCGCTGGAGGCCACGCCCCCTCCAGCTCCATTTTTTATTTTTTTTTCCAAATATTTTTATTGAATTTTGCAGACAATACAGTATGATGGATCATGACAACAACAAGTTGAGGTATCTGCACATTTTTCAATATGTAACATGATAAACCCCATCCCTTACAATACCCACCCACTTAATTCCCAAGGTAATTGTCACCTAGTGCCCACCACAAATATAGACACACATGAATATATGCAAACTTAGCTTCAATCTAACAAACTATATTAGGGTAAATAAAGAATAAATAAGGTAAAATAAATAAATAAATAATACATAAGATATACAATAAAATATAACGTAAAAGTAAATAAACACAAGGAATGAGGGTGGGGGGGGGGGGGGTCTTCAGCGGTCAGTTCTGTCTAAGTTGTGTTACTCGAATCGCTTGGGGTGATGTCAAGCTTGTCCCTAATAAGGTCTAGGAGGGGGCCCCAAGTTTTATGGAAAGATGCCACAGATCCTTTCTGCGAGAACCAAAGCTTCTCTAATTGCAGACACCGCAAGACATCTTGTATCCAACTGTTATGGCTCGGCGGAGACGCAAGCTTCCATTTAAAAAGAATTGTACGCCTAGCCAGCAGAGTCGTTAACGCAATGACATGACGAGCGGTTGCAGGTAAACCGTCCACCTGCGGAACGCCAAAAAGGGCAGTCAGCGGGCTAGGTGTTATTGTCCTATCAAGGGCCTGCCCGACAGTGTCAAAAATATATATAAATAGTTGATTTATATAGGCTAGTAAGGTAAAATTTTGTACCTGACAAGTTTCGGCTATCTTGCTTCTGCAGCCTTCCTCAGAGGTGTCACGTGATGTTAGTGTGACGTCATCTGTGACGTGTTATATGGATTGTTCCATCCCACCTGAGGTGGTGGGATGGCGGTGTCCCCTGGTGTGCGTCGGGGGTAGGGCGGGGCGCCCCCTGTCGTCCGGATGTCCACCAAACGGCCGGGGGCGGCCCTGCAGGACTGTGTCCCAGGTGTGGGATAGTTGGTAGGCTCCCTCGTCCCTGTTGACAGTCTTTGGGGCCCGCTTCCTGATTTCAACCGCCTCTTTGATCCACCGATGGAATTTGTTGCTTTCCATTCTAATTACCTTGGCTGCCTCCCAGTTCATTAGATGGTTTTCCCTCTTGCAGTGGTCTGAAATGGATGATTTCAGATTTTCCTGCGTTGCTTTCATTCTCGTTGCATGGGTGAGCGTTCCAGATGTTTCCTTTTCACATTCTTTCTGGTGTTCCTTTTTTCGTGTGCTGAACTGTCGACCTGTCTCTCCTATGTATGTTTTATTGCATGTTAGGCAAGGGATCTCATATATCACATCACACTTTTTCTCAGGGGGGATCTCATCCTTAGGGTGTACTAGGATTTGGCGAAGCTTGATGTGCGGCTCCACTGGTGTGCTGATGTGGTGTTTCCTCATCGCTCGCTGTATGCGTTCTGTGACACCGCTGACGTATGGGAGGGTGCCCGAAGTCAGCTAGGATAGGCTCCAGTTTACGTGCAAACCGGATGAGAATAAGCAGTATAGAAAATGGATTGATGGGTTTGGTGTAGTGCTTCTCAATTATTTTCTGCCACGCCCCCCAAATCAGTACGAAACATTTAAATTAGACGGAGGGACAAGCAGTAGAAAACGGATGGATGGATACAGTATATTTTAAATGAATTCAAATGTGTTCCATTAAAAAGCATTTAATCCAAATGCATGTATGTCCTTTTTCTGTCAGCCTAATCTTATCTTCACATGCTCCCTATGTTAAGTAGGTGCCAGTGGCGTGCTGTGAGGTTAATGTCTGGTGAGGCACGACTGCATCATCACAGTCAAATTTAAAAACATATGAACCTGCAGTGCATGTGTACCTAATGTTGTGTCCCTGCGGTCGTTCGCGGCTCCTGCAGCGCGAGCATTGTTGTTTTTGCACTTTTTGGCTTCTTGTTAAGTGACTTTTTTTGGGTGGATTCGGTCTTGCACGTGGAGGGTTTGGGTGTGGGCTTTGGTTGGTGTGGCCGCGGCGCTCCCGTCGGGGGTGTATTCTGCGGCGGAGGTGTTTGGCGCCAGGAGGCGGGGTTATGATACGAGCCTCCAGTTTTATGATCGCTCAGCACAAGAAATACGTTACACACATACAGTTGTTGACAAAATACACTGTACATTATATACCTCAGCTAACTAAACTATGGAAATGTATAATATAATTCATATAGCAATACAGTCTCACTGCACAGCAGGCCAGCAGTTAGCAGAGTCATTGTGCACAATCCATGTTGAGGCACAAATCAGTGACGTGCCTCAACTGGCTGCTGATCACCGCACCGTCTCTTCTCAGTATTTGAACGGCAAATGTGAAAATAAAAATAAAAATAATCTAAAACTGGTGAAGTTAAATGGAAAATAACTTTAGTATTATCACTGGATACATATAACAATTTAATTAATTTTTTTTTCTTTTTACTTTTTTTTTCTTTCCATGATGGCAGGTGAGGCCTTGCCTCCCCTGCCTCTAGTGACGGCACGCCACTGGTAGGTGCTGAGAATGCACACATTCAAAACTGCTATGCGCTTATGGAGCAATCTCAATGAACGGGTTTCCCCGAGCAGCAGTGCGGTGTTCCTTCAGTGAAGTAGTCATACAGGTTCATTCTTTTATTACAGCTCCATTCTTGTAAAAACACTGACTTATGTGTGAGTTGAAATTATTGATGAAATAATAAAAAGCACTTTAAATGTTTGATTGAAATTGAAAGACACGAAAAATTCCAAAACTTACCTGCTCTGCACTTAAGCATTGGTATCACCACAAAAATGTTCTCATGTTTCATCATCTTCTCATGTCTCTTGTCCTACTATAAAAAAAAGTGAGTGGTTTACCTTGCAATACTTTCAAAGGAACTTTTCATGAATTTTCATATACTTTTCTAATTAAAACCCTCTTTTTTGCCTGTTGGCAACAGTTTTTGTGTAATTGGGATCCCCAGAAGTGCAGAACATTTTAATTTAAACCATTGGGGCATTGAGGAGATATTTTTAAAACAATTTTGCCTTCTTCCAAACGACCCGTTGGAGATTTGCCATTAATTGTCACAAAGTGAATTTATTACGTCAGCAGATGTCGGCATACATGCCACTGGACAACAGTGGAACAAAGTTGGCTTCATAAAGTTCTGCAAGCATATGTGTGACCTGGACGCCCAAGTATGTGAAACTTTGCTAAGTAATTTTAAAGGGAAAATTGCGCAGAAGATATTTCTTAGCAGCAGAATTTAGCGGAAATATTTCACTATTTCCCCAAGTTCTATTTATAACTCGACACATGTCCAAAAGCTTGGAGATTACTTAAGGCAGCCAGGACCGAGACAGAGATGTCCGAGACATATAGAGGAAGGTCATCTGCATGGAGAGAGACTTTCACCTGCACATTGTGTCTACATATGCCCGCAATTAGCTAGTTGGTACGAAGCGCTATCGACAGAGGCTCAATGGCAAGAGCAAAAAGCAAAGGGCTCATGGGAGGGCCCTGCCGTGTGGAACGATAAAGGCAAAAATTTAAGTATTTGTCCTGACCGAGGCCTCAGGAGATGAATATAGGAGCTTAACCCAGCAGCCACAAGACATTGATACGTTGATTATACATACATGTCCTTTAAAACTGACGTTGCAAAATAAAACAACGTTGCAAAATAGTTGTATTTGTAAATTGAGACAACGTTGAGGTCCAACATTGGATCCAGTAAAATCAATCAATCAATCAATCAATGTTTATTTTATATAGCCTTAAATCACAAGTGTCTCAAAGGGCTGCACAAGCCACAACAACATCCTCGGTACAGAGGACGTCGATGTGAATGACTATGAGAAACCTTGGAGAGGACCACATATGACCTTAAAGTCACATCTTAAGTGCACAGCTGATCAAACAAAACCGAAGTCACCGTTATGGACCCACTAGCTGCAGAAGCTAGCTCTCCAATCAGCTAAACAGACTAAATAACTCCACGGCGACGTTTTGGTGAATTTACTGAGGAATGTGTGAAACTGAAACAATACAAAAAGAATGCCATTGTAAGTTAATAATACTAACAGAGACACTCTAAGGCATTTTAGCTAATGCTAACGACACTTGCTTCATTGCATTACAATACCACCTACAAACATGCATGAAAACACTCTTACCAACATCACGCATGGGCATACTTGCCAACCTTGAGACGTCCGATTTCGGGAGGTGGGGGGGGGGGTGGGGCGGGGGCGTGGTTAAGAGGGGAGGAGTATATTTACAGCTAGAATTCACCAAGTCAAGTATTTCATATATATATATATATATATATTATAAATACTTGACTTTCAGTGAATTCTAGCTATATATATATATATATTGAAGGATATATATATATTTTCATATATCCATACTTCTGTGTTACTTCTTTACTTTCATAGTCATATTACAAATAGCTAATTTTCCATATTGTACTCTTTTGCTTTCAAATCATCTAATGACAAAGTGCTTGCACTGGGGCCGGCCTTGATGTAGAAGGCAGAGAGGAGGAATCCTCCTTGCTTTTCTTCCCAGGCCGACTCAAGATAAGAGACACAATGAGCATGTGTTTGGGGTGAGACAAGTGAGGGCGGGGGGAGATATTGAAGAAGAGTGTTTTCCGGGATGTTTTCAGATCAACTTTGGCTACGCATTTGTATGTGTTGTTCGAGGCTGGTCTCTATTCTCAAATATTTGAAAATAAATTACAAAATACCTATCCTGTCCCTGGTGGTACTTTTGAGTTCAGTTTATATGTCATCTAAAGAACTTGGGACTGACCAGCGTTTTTAAATTCCCCTTGGAGGAACATCTGGTCAGACGCAACAATTTATATATATAAATAAAAGAAATACTTGAATTTCAGTGTTCATTTATTTACACATATACAAACACATAACACTCATCTACTCATTGTTGAGTTAAGGGTTGAATTGTCCATCCTCGTTCTATTCTCTGTCACTATTTTTCTAACCATGCTGAACACCCTCTCTGATGATGCATTGCTGTGTGGCACGCACAAAAGTGAGTCTGGAATCTTCCATCCCTCCCTAGCATGGCCCAAAACCGGTCAATCAATCAATCAATCAATCAATCAATCAATGTTTATTTATATAGCCCTAAATCACAAGTGTCTCAAAGGGCTGCACAAGCCACAACGACATCCTCGGTACAGAGCCCACATACGGGCAAGGAAAAACTCACCCCAGTGGGACGTCGGTGAATGACTATGAGAAACCTTGGAGAGGACCGCATATGTGGGTAACGCCCCCCCCCCCCCCCCCTCTAAGGGAGACAGAAAGCAATTGATGTCGAGTGGGTCTGACATAATATTGTGAAAGTCCAGTCCACAGTGGATCCAACACATCAGCGAGAGTCCAGTCCATAGTGGGGCCAGCAGGAAACCATCCCGAGCGGAGACGGGTCAGCAGCGCAGAGATGTCCCCAATCCTTGCTTCCTGAGGAAGATCTTCACTGCCAAGCACTTGGTACTCCACTACTTCTTCCCGGAGGCTATCCAGGTCCAATCGCAGCTGCGGCTTGGAACTTACAAGCGTATTTCTTCATCTTACTCGTCGTCGGCGTCGCCATGGCTGTATCTTCCTCGTTCATCTGCTTCGTCTCCTTGTTGTGTGCGCAGTTGTGCACTGCACTCTCTAAAAGCCGTAGATGTTATAACGTGATTGGGCAGGACTCAGGACCCCGACTTAAACAAGTTGAAAAACTTATTCGGGTGTTACCATTTAGTGGTCAATTGTACGGAATATGTACTTCACTGTGCAACCTACTAATAAAAGTTTCAATCAATCAATCAAAATGGAGCTGGAGTGCCTGCTCTGATTCCGCGTTTCGCACCTGGTCGACTAACGGCCTTAAAATTCTCAACGACCTGTACCACGATAGAGTGTTCTCTTCCTTCGCTTCTCTGTCAACAAGATACAATCTACCTAATACACATTTCTTTCGATACCTTCAAATAAGGCATTTTATTAAAAAACAATTTCCTCATTTTCCCAACCGCCCCCCAGAAGCAGAAATTGATCGGTTTCTCTCCTTTGACTCTGACAAACGACATTTGATATCTGTAATATATAATGAAATCGGCCTTCTGAATCCACTTAACACTTCACCTGCCAGAGAATCCTGGGAGCATGACCTTGGGGCACCTATACCTGACGGGCGGGGGAGAGAAGCTTTGAGGCTGGTGCATTCATCATCTATATGCGCTAGGCATGGCCTAATACAATGTAAGATACTACATAAAGCACATTTCACTAATGCTAGACTGGCTAAAATATATCCCAACCATAGCGATGCTTGTAACCGCTGTAGACAATCCCCAGCTGACTATTTGCATATGTTCTGGACGTGCCCAAAACTCTCAAGTTTTTGGTCGGCTATTTTTGACACTGTATGTTAAAGAGGTTCATTTAGCCTACTAATGTGTATTTATAAATAGTTGATTTATATAGGCTAGTAAGGTAAAGTTTTGTACCTGACAAGTTTCGGCTATCTTGCTTCTGCAGCCTTCCTCAGAGGTGTCACGTGATGTTAGTGTGACGTCATCTGTGACGTGTTATATGGATTGTTCCATCCCACCTGAGGTGGTGGGATGGCGGTGTCCCCTGGTGTGCGTCGTGGGTACATACACACTGGTCGCCAACCATACGCTATGTCAAAATGAAAGTATAATTGCAAAGTCACACATGTGAGGTTGTTTTAAATACAAAAGGATAGGCAAGATAAACACTTATTAAGGAGAAACATGAAGGTAAACACAGAACACTAAAAATGACCCTAAAAACCAAAGGGTTAATATTAATCCAAACCCCAGAAATACCTGACTTAAAGATGCACTCATACAACATTGTCTGTTAACATGAACCCATTTTCATGCAATAGAAACTGTTGTTTGTGTAATAAGTGCTTGGTGTCAGGGTGTGTTGTTGACGAACCCCAAGATGCAGAGATGGTGGCAGGCATTGAACAGGAAAACATGATTTAATTTAACACTATAGCAAAAAAAACAAAAAAAAGGGTACAAACAAAAGGCGCGCACAAGGCGGAGAACAAACTTGGCTATGAACTAAAATAGCAAAAAGGTTAACTGTCGACAAGAAACAAAAACACTTACTGTGACACAAAGGAACTATGACGTGAGCAGAGTGGACAAAAGTAGAAAGAGCTACAACAACAAGTATTATGACAGGTAGTAGCTGTAACGATATCTACACGACAGGTAGGAATGACAATAATCCAGCACCGAGTGGAGGACAAAGCAGGTTTAAATAGTAGCTGGTTGATTGACACCAGGTGTGGCCTGGTGCCAATCAGCCACAGCTGAGGGGACAGCACTCAGAGAGACAAACAGGAAACTGAACCAAAATAAAAGAGTGCTGACAGGAAATAAAACAAACACAGAGAAAAAACTAAAACTTGACCAAACTGTCAGGGACAAGTCTGACACTTGCAGACTTTTACCAATTGCTACTGTTACATACCACCGCCACTTTAAGTGGTCTGTCTGCCCAAACCAGGTTTTTGACATACGTGAGGTATGTTGAAACCATCTTTCACCGTCTCTGTTGGATGGAGACAACAGCTCGAGGAACCCAAATACAGTACTGCAGTATCTCAGTTTTCAGAGACTGATGCGTTCTGATTCCATGTTTGTATGTTTGTACATTTGATTTTGCGAAATTATACGCTTTAATAGAGACTCTTGCCGTCGTCTTTATATTCTTTTCCTCCTCCTTAATGTTTAAATCGAGGATTCCTTGATCCTATAATCATCATCAGCCGTTGTCAGTCCACTGCTGGACGAAAGCCTCAGCATGTTTCTGCCATAGTGAACGATCTCTAGCTGCTCCCTGCCACTGCACTGTTCCCCAATATTTGTCTATTTCATCTCGCCATCTCACTCTTTGTCTTCCTCTATTTCTGCTCCCATCCATGGGTCTCCATGATGTCATTAGGGAAGTCCATGTATTATCTGTTCTACTGATATGTCCAGCCCACTTCCACTTACTGAATTTGATAGTTCTCATAATGTCTTGGACTTGCGTTTGTTTTCTCACCCATTCATTTGTTTTTCTGTCTTTATATGTGATTCCGAGCATATTTCTTTCCATGTTGTGTTGTGCTGCTGCTATTTTCTTTTCCATTTTATTTGACAATGCCCAGGTTTCAGCTCCATATGTCATGGTTGGTAACACGCATTGATTAAAGACCTTTCTTTTTAGGCTTAACGGTATTTCTCCTCTCATGATGTTGCTCAGTTTTCCATATTGGCACCAGCCCAATCTGATTCTCCTCCCTATCTCCTGTTCTTGACTCTTTTCTTTCAGGCTAAATCTCTGCCCCAGATAGATATATTCATTAACTTCATCAATTTCATTTCCATTAACAGTCACAGGTCCATGAGGTACCATGGAATTTGCCATAACTTTTGTTTTCTTCATATTCATTTTCAATCCACAACATTTGCTGGCATTTGCAAGGTCTTTAAGCATATCTTCCACTTCACTGATTTGCTCCCCCAAGACAACAATGTCATCTGCAAATAATAGCAACCTTTTTTTAAGCACAGCACTGCACTGGGAAGCAGCTTCCTCTGGGGCTTTGTTTGCGTGCCAGAAGTCATTAAAAGGCACAGAATATTAGGACACCATCGTATGGGGTTAAAGTGAAAATATCAGCCAACATAGAAACCAATCTGCTGCCAGGACAGTGAACACAGTGCTCTGTGATGGGTCAGTCATTAGCCAAAAGTGTGTTGAGAACGATGTCACATGGGCAAAGCTGCTTCACTTCTGGACAGACATGGTCATATCCAATATAAGTTATAATATATTAGGCCTTGTTCACACTGCAAACCAATAGTGATTTTTTTTGCCCATATGTGACCTGCAGGCCTGGCCCTAACCAATCTGGCGCCCTAGGCAAGATTTTAGATGGCCGGAAGAATTAGCAGATATGCTCTTTGAAGTTGAGGCAGCTAAGTGTGATGGTTACCTACCCTGCCTTATCTTCTATGACATAGATAGAGGAGTGAACCCCATCTTGGAGAAGCTTCTATACAACCCCTAAGAGTAATGGGAAACCTGCGGTTCAAAAATACAAGAGGGAATACAGTTTCATACCCACCATTTGCAGTTGTTGCTATATTTGTGAGTAATCAAGCTGAAATGCACATATCTCAGCTTTGTGTTCCAATTTTTTTTTACATTTTGTATCAAAGCTGAGCACCCTAAAGTGAAGTCCTGGAAATTGAAGAGCCCTGTATCAGTCAGATGCAGAAATCCCCCCTGGAAACCCAGACAAGCAGCGCCCTATTCACAGAAAAACCACTGCTCCGAAATAAATGTAGGGTAACCACTTCAGAAATGAAAGGAATTTCCTGAAGAGCATTTCATATACTTCAAATGCTGCCCTTCAACAACCCATCAAGCCAAAGACTGTAAAATTGACATATGCTGTTGGGAATTTAATAACTGATCACGTTTTAGCCCCTCACGCTGGCCCACCTATCTGGGCTGCTCAGAGGTCAATCTCACCCACCACAGAGCATGGGGGGAAAACTTTCAAAGCAAGTCATGTTCCAAGATAATTCTGGTCAACATTTATTCTCAGCGGCATCCTCACAAAAAAAAGATAATGTGTATGATGTTGGAAGACCATAGAAATGTATCACTCACAAGGTCTGGGATTTAAGGTGGTGCATTTCCTTATGCCAGTGGTCAGTAACCCAAAATGTTGAAAGAGCCATATTGGACGAAAAAAACAAAAAACAAATGTGTGTGGAGCCGCAAAAAATTAAAAGCCTTATATGCAGCTGAGATAGGCTCCAGCACCCCCCGCGACCCCGAAAGGGACAAAAAGTAGAAAATGGATGGATAACAGCCTTATGATGAAGGCAACACATATGGAAATGTCTATATTCTGGCGGACACTAGGACCCAGGTCTCACACACAGCAGTCCTTAAGTGGGGGCGTGACTCAATTGTTTAAGGCGTGCAATATAGAGTTAAGCACTTCCTAAAGAACATTCTTATGGTAGTTGTCTTTGAATAAAAGTTAGAAAAAAACAGCAACTGTGTGTTTTTTGCAGGTGCGCCGAAGCCTATCGCCGCTGCTGACGAAGAGACTGCCGCCGATCTGCTCTCGCCTCCAGTGCGCACAGTGCGGGCTGACTCAGCGTACCGGGCGGCCAACAACTTCCTGGGCACCGCGGAGAAGCGGATGTCCATCCTCACTCGGAGTGCCACAGCTCACCAGGCTAACCGAGGCTCTTTTGCTCGCCTGAAACAAGGCGGGTGCGGTATTTGGATTTCATGTAGAACATTTTTGAGAATATCTGCTGTATTGGTTTTGTTTGTAACAGCCACCTGCCTGGCACCACGCCGTGTTAAGAGAAACGCGTGTCACAGGCAGATGCAAATCTTTGTTGACAGAAATGTTGAAATTTAATATTTATTCTGCACATTTTTACAGCATTGGAAAACAATAACAATGTTTCTGTCATGTTTGTCCACCAGAAGCCACGTTAAAACTAAAAATAATTTTTTTCCCCATCTTCTTCCATTTCCATACATTTTTGAAAAAGCTCCAGGGAGCCACTAGGACGGCGCTAAAGAGCTGCATGCGGCTTTAGAGCCATGGGTTGCCGACCCCTGCCTTATGCCATCAAGACGTATTCCGGCATCACCAACCCGACTGGGAGAAAGGCAAGCGGGTTTACTACCAACCTGAATGTAATCTCATTCCCAACTACAGGGAAAGAATGAACATCAGATGAAATCCTGCCATCAGCATAATGGACCACCTGACGCGCCTTTTCCCTAAAGCCTAGACTTGGGCTGGGTTATCGATTTCGGTCGAAGGTGAAACTTTCCTTCGCATTATGATTGAAGAATTCCCCAAAGACAACTTTAACTGTTGGGTAGTTCCCCTCCCATTCCGTAGCCCTATACAGTGCATGCCCAACAATTGGCAACAAGCACTCAATCGTCTTTTGTCCCTCTGCTAAACTCTGCTAAAGAACCCTGCAATGACCATGCAGATGCCACACTTGCACTGGAGAAGGACCAAGAGTGTTGGTATCTGCCAAGCTTTGGAATCTATCACCGCAGAAAACCTAAGTGTTCGACTCAAGCGCCAAAACCAACCAAATACCTTTGAATGATGAGTTGCTCCACAACCTAAAATTGAAGAACAGTCTGACTGGGGTCCTCTGCAGTTCAGAAATGAACCAGTGGCATGTCTGACACCCACTAAATTTTTCACAGCTTTGTTGTCAGAGAAGATCATTGCAACTACCTCAGGTTGTTGTGGTTTAGTTGGTGGAGTTGTCGAATTCTTTAGGAATCTTGTTTACCTCTCAAAGTCAAGAGACCATGCCATAAATAGTGTGCCACATATAGAGGCAGGAGCTATACACACCAATGCAGTGCTTCAAGTCAAATTTGGGTAGACTTAAAGTCCGACAACTACAGGTTCTCACTGTGACTATATTATATAAGCCATGTCTTTCCTGACACGTGTCTTCTGCCATGTCCATGCCATGTCGTACTTGCAATGTATCTTTGTTCAATACCTCTGTAATGTCACTATCAATGTAAAAGCAGGAGTGATCCGAGCTTGATTTACTGTAAATTGAATGGTAACTTCCCCATATAGTAGTCTGGTTACTCATTTGTGTTGTCATTACCTGCTATCAAAGATAGATATAATGATATGTTAAAGAAGTAGCATTAGCTTAACAGGACTTGGACTTGAGATAAACAGCTAATTATAATGCAGTATTCTTGCATTATGCACATAGTAGTTTCAAACCAGGAGACAGACCTTATAACACATAGCCTGTATACTTATAGCTTCATGGCACTAAAAAGCATTGAAGGAGAAAGCAAATAAATTAACCTTGGAGATGCTTTTCTCCTCGGTTCTGAATTTTCTTCTTCTTGTTTGCTTTTCTCTCGCTGTAGGTCATAGTCTGGCTCATTCATGTACGGTTTCATGCTAAAACCTCTGCTGTTCTCATTTCTTATGTGAATTGTATTTATATAGCGCTTTTCTCTAGTGACTCAAAGCGCTTTACATAGTGAAACCCGATATCTAAGTTACATTGAAACCAGTGTGGGTGGCACTGGGAGCAGGTGGGTAAAGTGTCTTGCCCAAGGACACAACGGCAATGACAAGGATGTCGAAAGCGGGAATCGAACCTGGAACTCTCAAGTTGCTGGCACGGCCGCTCTACCAACCGAGCTATACCGCCCCTATAAAACGTTGTGTATAGTTCTAACTTATATTTATCGGTTTGAAAGCATACCGTTAAAACTACAGCATGGCTGACGGGGCGGTGACGCATTTGCAGCTAGTTAGATAGAGCGAGGCATGGAGGAGGGCTTTGGCATTAAAATAAGACCACCCAAAAACTGCTTGTTTTCAAGAGAAAGTGGAGATAAACACTGTTACATGTTATGTAGACCGCAAGGAAGTATTTTAAAGGTAGATTAAACATCATAATATGACACCTTTAACAACAAAGTGTAGTTACAGTACCACACTCCATTAGGTGAAAATGTGACATGTTTGTTTTGATTGCGATTCAATATACTTATTTTATTAGCGGATAATGTCATCAGCACTCCAAAAGTCAAAAGTGTCATTGAAACACTCATGGAATTTTCAAGACAAAGTGAAAATAACCACTGTTACATGTTATGTAGACCGCAAGGAAGTATTTTAAAGGTAGATTAAACATCATAATATGACACCTTTAACAACAAAGTGTAGTTACAGTACCACACTCCATTAGGTGAAAATGTGACATGTTTGTCTTGATTGCAATTCAATATACTTATTTTATTAGGGGATAATGTCATCAGCGCTCCAAAAGTCAAAAGTGTCATTGAAACACTCATGGAATTTAAGGCTCTCCGCTCCACCTCAATTCCGGTCTAACCTGGTCAAGTCTTTGAAATAATTCAACACATAAAATAGGATTCTCAATCAGCTACTCGACTCGTTCTGCAAGGTTTTTGTTAAGGTGATAGGGACCAACATGGGATGATTCTCCCCCTCTTGGTGGGTGGATCCCTTTAACATGTCATTTTACTTCCCTGAAGTAACATTGTCAGCAGTTTGTCTCTCACCTGCAGGGAGCCATATTAACTTATTGGACTACTATTGGAGTCATCGCTTCGGAATGGGATGGTAAATGCCTACGCATATTTAAAGTCATTCAAAGAGGAGAAATTTGTCAACCCAAAAAGGTGAGAGAAACTATCGGTCTATCAAAATATCTTTATTCCTCAATATCTTCATCAATAGAAGTGGGTGATATGACACATTTTGGTATTGATCCATAAGCAAGTAAATACTGATACTTTTACTTGGATGGTCAATTTTGTGATTATAATCAGAATAAAACACAGGACGAAAATACAAAAATATGAGACAATGTAACAACAGCAACAAAATAATGTTTTCCTTTTATTACATACAATAGTTTGTAGACAAGAGCAAAAACTACTATTGGCTGTTATTTAAATACATTACTTTGTCCAAGAACGTATTCCCTGAGTTTGTAAACAATATAACAACATACAATAGTAGCCCAAATGTGCTAAACAGCGTGTGCAAACTAAAACAAATGCACTACTAATGCATTACTGGTGGTCTACTAAGACTGCATGTGCAGTTGATAACAAGTGCAAAAGTGGCGCAGCTCGCCCTATTTAATTATTAATTATTAATATATCTCCTATGATAATGAACGCCATGAAAATACATACCAGCAGACACCAAAACAAATCTAATTAATTTGTTCTAATCAGCCCCTTAAGTCAATTACCATGTATAAAATGAGTGAAAAATGAGCTGAATAGGCATTATGTCTAATATTTATATATTTGACAATCCAAATAAGTTGACACGCACACGGACGGAGAATTCTCTCTCTATTATCTATGATTGGAGTGATTGCCATCTCACAATGATGCAGTCATTTGTGCGTACAATAATCAGTGTTTCCCATATACACATATACTTGTGGTGGCCTGCCAAAAGTAAATTAAAAATGTTGGGATTTCTTTTTTTAGATTTTGCTATACAGGAAGGTCATTGACTGTGTCATTTAAAAAAAATTTTATTTGAGCTTTGATCAACTTGCTTACGGAGTTAGTCAGCAAACAGTACAGCAGACTGGCCAAGTAATAAGTAAAAGTAAGTTAGCAGTCAATATAGTTTTTGGTTGGTGAACATACTGTTTGTCCGACTGTTGTTAGAAATGCATTTGCTGTTTTATGTGAATTTTGTTCCGTGAAAACCTTATTTATCAAATGTTTTTACAAGTTTAAATCAATCACAATGCAAATTTTTGTTACCCTGTAAATGGAGTCGTCCATTGTATGTTAGCATTAATCTAGTGACATAAATGCACATTTTTGTCCTCTTTGGTTTCATTGGCTTTTTAAAAACATTTCATATAGAATGATAACGTCAATTTGACACCACCACGGACACAAATTGATTAAGGTGCATGTGAGAAACACTGGTACATTATTACAAGACACCATTGGAAATGTAACATATGTTCTGTTAATCAAAATGTCATCTACAGTATGGTCTGTTGTGTGTGTTTTTGCAGGTGAATGGCAGGCTGCTACTGTCGCTGGCGTCGAGTGTTAGTCTGTGTGTGCAGTCCATGTATCTGCCTGATCCTGCTGTTCCTTTATGCGAGCATCATGGTGTGTATCGACATGAACAAGATGACCATACATTCTATACAATCTGACCATTTTGTGGCCAGTGGGAGTTTTAAAAATAAAAGCTACACCTCTCTGCCTAAAACTTTCTGGAAGCTCCACGAAGATGCTTTTTGGAACCAACTGCAGGTGGCTATCGACCGCCATTTCAACCCCATCCTGAATCCCCAAAACACAAAGACAGGTATTAAGAACAATGACTTCTACGATTACCTTTTGAGGCTGAGCTTCTCTGAGGTGACTGACTTGGAGAGCATGAGGAAGAAATTGGAGCAGTTACCACAGCAATTGCAAGACTTTGTAAGCAACATGAAACGGAGAAACTACCCCGTCATCCGCCAGCCTGCAAATTCCACCTGCGGAGCTGGGGCGGCAGATGAGCAGGAACCTCCGTTGCTACTCCTTGCTATTAAGACGACTGGGCTGAACTTTAAAAAACGTCACGCCATCCGACGAACCTGGGGCCAAGTGGGCTGGGTGGCCACAAAGAAGAAGAACGGCAATGGAAGACAGGAAGTGGGAGGGTACGTCCGCCGTGTGTTCCTGATGGGCAAAGAGAATCCAGAAGACTTGGGAGTGGATGTATCTAAGTTGTTGCAGATAGAAGGTCAACATTATGGAGACATCGTTCAGTGGGACTTTAGCGACACCTTTTTCAACCTCACCTTGAAGGACGTTCTCTTCTGGAGCTGGTACTTACGCAGCTGCAGCCAGATTCGCTTTGTTTTTAAGGGGGATGACGACGTCTTTGTCAACACACCAAGCATGATCACCTATCTCCACGAGCAGTTAGGGTTGCCCCATGCAGAACAGACCATGAATGAGTTCATGGTGGGACATGTCATCGGTGCAGCTTTCCCCATTCGACTTAACCATTCCAAGTACTTTGTCCCAGACTGCCTATTTAAGGGGCTTTACCCCACGTACGCAGGCGGCGGAGGAGTGCTTTACTCAGGCCGGCTGGTCAAACGTCTGCATGACATCTCCAGAAGGGTTCACCTCTTCCCAATTGATGATGTTTTCGTTGGGATGTGTATGTCTCGGCTCAACGCAGCCCCCATCCACCACCCTGCCTTCCTCACCTTTGACTTTTCTCAGAAGGAAGCGATGGACCCATGTGCGTACCACAAGATCTTACTTGTCCACAAACGAAGCCCAACGCAGCTGATCGCACTGTGGGACGACATGTCCAAGACAAAGAACCAGTGTTGGAACGTGTCACTCAGGGTTTCTGACAATGAGACAACCACAACCAAAACAACCAAAATGAAATGACAGAAAATGATTCAGTTCGGTTTTGTCTCTTTTTTTTGTGGTTCAGTAAGCAAAAAGTAAGAGTCTACAGTACATAAAAACAGGCAAGCGCAGTTTAAGGGACATCTCCTGCACGGTGGAAAGAAGATGTACCGCTACCGGACGTCTTAACGCAACAAGGCAAGCAAGTCTCATTTGTTTAGATCAAGGGTGTCCAAACTTTTCTCACCAAAGGCCGCATACAGAAAAATTCTAAGGTGTTCTGATCCAGTCATGGCATAAACACTGTATGTAGTTGTTAAGGGCCACAAGGACTAGGGGGGGTCACATGATCCTGGCAACCGCTCACTTCAGTCGCTGATCAAGTTGTCGTGCTCTGCAGGTGTTTGCTTGTTTGATACCAAATACTTTGTAAATGTTTATTTACATACCATAATTGTTTCCAAACAGTGTCTGTAAAACAGCAGTAAAACTGTTTTTTAAACAAAACAGAAGTCATCGTCATGGACCCAGTAGCTGTGGAAACTAACTCTCCAATCAACTAAACAGACTCAATAAGTCCATGGTGGTGTTTTGGTGAATTTATGAAACTGGAAAAATACAAAAAAAATGTCATTGTAAGTTAATAACACTAACACAGACAATTAAGTAAGTGCAGCTCTATCCTCCTTCAAAACCGCACTAAAATAACACCTCCAGGCAACTTCAACCCTTGACTAACACCCTCCCCCTTCCACATCCCACCTCCCTGTATTGTAAATAACCAAATGTAAATAATCAAATGTATTTCTAATGTATATACTTGTTCTTATGCTTTCTGAACTCACTATGTTCTCTGCTCGCTGTACATATCCTACCAAGTCAGACCTACACTGTTTCAATGCCCATTTCTCTGATGATGCAATTGTTGATGACTGAAGTATGCTGTTATCAACCAAACCCTCCTCATCCCACCCCCCGGATTGTAAATAATGTAAATAATTCAATGTATATACTCTGATTAACTTGTGTGATGACTGTATTATGATGATAGTATATATTTGTACCATGAATTGATTTACGTGGACCCCTGTATATACTCTGATTAACTTGTGTGATGACTGTATTATGATGATAGTATATATTTGTACCATGAATTGATTTACGTGGACCCCGACTTAAACAAGTTGAAAAACGTATTCGGGTGTTACCATTTAGTGGTCAATTGTACGGAATATGTACTGAACTGTGCAATCTACTAATAAAAGTTTCAATCAATCAATCAATTGTAAACGTGTTAGCATATTCGCTAATGCTAACGACGCTAGCTTGATTACATTACGATAGCATGTACAAATATGCATGAAAACACTCCTATAGACATCACACATGGGCCAGTTTAGTAAGTACAAATGTTTTAGCTATACTGTAAAACTTATAAACCTTGCATGGAGTGATGAATGAAGAATCCTTTCGAGCAGAAATGCTTTGAATAAATTCTACCCATTCAAGGAATAAAACAGGAAGTACATTTTCAACCTGCCGCACCTGCAGTAAGCAAACTTGTCCAAAAGATAGCGCCATAGCACAAGCAATAACACACCTTTTCAGTGTCTCTGTTTGTCTAATATGAAAACTGATATTATAGCAGCTAGCCCTCCACCACCATAGACAGCTTCATCAGCAGATGCAGGAAGAGAGCTCTCTGCATCACCAAGGATCCCACCCACCCTGCACACCCGCTCTTTGAACCCTCTCCTCAGGTAGGAGGCTGCGGAACATTCGGAGTAGGACTAACAGGCTGAGGAACAGCTTCTTACTGACTGCTGTTGGACTGCTGAACTCTGATGGTGCTCTCCCACCTCTTCACCTCCTCCCCATCTCTGCACGAGGAACACTTAACTTGCACATGTGATGCAACTGTTCTGAACTGGGATTTTATTTGGTTTGGTTTGATGTCATTGTTTTCATTTTATTTGCACGACCGGATGACCAATTCTAGTTATAATCTATTCTATGTACATACTATTTTGACTATTTGTCCTCTCGTCCAATCCTTGGGGGAGAGATGACAGGACCTCCTCTGTTAAGCTAGGGCCTTTTTTATTTGACATAGCCTGACATGGACTCTTTCAAACCAGCAGTCCCCTTTATCCAGAATTTGTACATTGTTGTCCTCAAAAGAATATTCCTTCTTTTTAGAATGCAAATAAACTGCTGGCTTGAGATGGGATTTATGGCTCTTTGAAGGGAGACAGACCTTGAAGAGCCGTTCCTTGAGGACTTCAAAAGACTGGCGCGTTGTTATGTTTCTGTTTTAGAATTTTTCAGAAGTTTTTTGGTCTTATTAAGGGAAAAATCACTGGTAGGAGTTCTAAAATAAGATTTAGATCTGAACAGTTCAATTTTTCACCAATGTATGTCCTATTTGTGGGAAATATTCTAAATAATAGTTATATTTTCATCTGGGTCTTGTTTTCACTGTAAACATTCCATAAGGTTTGAAAGTGAGATCATTGTTTTAAAATTTTTCTCACCTAAGAAAATGCGTGGCACAATACAGTACTGTACATTGCTAAGCGTTTTAACAATACAGGAAACATATAGCCTACAAATTAGGACTGGGCGATATGGACATGCATATGGATTAAACTCTATATTTGATATATATCTCGATATATTTTCCAGTGAAAGTATACATATAAAGATACCAATTTTTGAGGGAAATTCACTGAAATTGAACTGAATGACAACTGTACCGTAACCAGTCAGTGGCACTTTTATTAACCCAGTTAGTCAAGATGGGTATTAACAGCACAGAAAATAAACTGTTTAAGTAGCACAGAATTACATAACATAACGGCGGAGAACAAGGAACACAACAAATAAGCGATGTTTGGTCATTTTAACGTGAAATAAATTATATCGATATTACAATATTTTCTTAATTCATATCTTGTTTAAAAATATATAGATATATCTTACAAACTCAATATATCGCCCAACCCTACTACAAATATTATATCCACAATATTCTCTGCATCAAAAATTTATACAACTAAAATAGAAATGAGCAAAATAAATAATGAATGCAAATGTATACTTCCGTACCAGGTGTGTTTACAAATAAACTAGGCTACTTAACAAATCAATGACAAAACAATGAATCAGAAAAGTGCATTCAATTTTTTATATGGTTCTTTTGACTCTTGGTCATTTTGTGGGGGTTTTTCAGACGCTGTGACTCCAGTCCAGTCCGGTAGCGCAAATATAAAGGCCAAACGGCGCGCAACTACAAATCGTTTTTCGCCGTTCACTTCAAAGGGCCATTCATAAGATTGGACTTGTTCACGAACGTCACATCTCTACTGCTGACTCTGTACCTGAAAAAATTGCCCTCCTATGTTGTGCCACTTGCTAGTGTAAGACAGTTATTCTCAAATAGAGGGGCGAGCCCTCCTGGGGGTGGGGGATTTTTACTTGTTAATGGACTAGGGATGGACCTCAGGGAACATGCTTTATCAGTATCATGCTTCGAAAAGCTGTGGACGACACAACATAAGGTCACGAGTCACTGTACAACAATGCTGTAAGTGCCATCTTCACAAACAACACGGGGTGAACAATTCAGGACCACAGTTGGCAACAGGACTGCCTACTTTGCCAGGTCTGTTTAATCTTTTCTTGGAACAAATTATGATGGATGCTTTAGAAGGCTTTGAAGGAACCGTGATTTGGTGGAAGAAAAATATGCAATCTACGCTTTGCCAATGACATTGATTTACTTGCTGGCGTTAGAGGAGAAATACTGACCTGACTGCAAGACTACAGATGATGTGGCAAAAGCCTATTGAATGGAAAAAGGCGCTGAAAAGCGCAAAACAATGACAGTGGGAAGGTTACAATGTTATGCAGAGGTGCACTTACAACAATTTTATAGACAAATGATATTATTTATAGTTATGGTGGAGAGTGGGGACATGCAAAATGTTTTTTCCTTCCTAGGGAAACTTGACAGGAAATAGAGACGCACTGGTGTAAAGTTTATAGAACTCTTCACTTTACTGACCTGCAAAAAAAAGCATTGCTGAGTTTGCCTCTTGGGATTTTGTCCTTAGGGTGAACCAGTTTTTAATCTATGGTTATTCTGGTGTTCAAAAAATAAATATAGAGTAGTGGGTGGGGAAATATATGCGTGAGAAATGTCAAGTGTGGCGTGAGAAAGGGTTAAATGGCGTAACTGTCAGGCTTTGCGGTAATGGTAATGCTATGCTAGCATTACTTGTGAGCTAGCATGCTGGCTCACTTTTTTAAAATGTCATTTATCAACTCTGCTCCCTTGTTACCATCATAATATTCTTATCTTGTCCTAAAAACACTAGAAATGCATATAAACATAATGTATTCATAAAGCTAGACACTGAATTTATACTCTTAAGTTAACACAAACACCAACAGCTATCTTATATAACCATTAATGGTTTACCAGAATGCACAGTACATGTTTTAAAGCTTGGGTGTCAAACTCTGGCCCGCGGGCCAAAATTGGCCCGCCGTGTAATTTCACTTGGCCCTTGAGGCAATATCAAATTAACACTAGAGCTGGCCCGCCCGCCCATTATATACAGCGGCGGTGCCCCGGTAACAGTCATACCAAAGACTATAAAAATGGGACCCATTACCTCCCTGCTTGGCACTCAGCATCAAGGGTTGGAATTGGGGGTTAAATCACCAAAATGATTACCGGGCGCGGCGCCGCTGCTGCCCACTGCTCCCCAAGGGGATGGGTCAAATGCAGAGGACAAATTTCACCACACCTAGAGTGTGTGTGACAATCATTGGTACTTTAACTTTTATCTTTAACACCGCATTCACCGCTATTTCTCATACTTGCCAACCCTCCAGGGAGACTTCCAAATTTCCGTGCCCCTCCCGAAAATCATCACGTCCGCTTTTCATCCAGTCCAACAAGTGCTGGCCCAGTCACATAATATGTGCAGCTTCTGCATGCACACACAAGTGAATGCAACGCATACTTGATCAACAGCGATACAGGTTACACTGGCCGTATAAACAAGTTTAACACTGTTAGATATATAATATACGCCACACTGTGAACCAACACCAAACAAGAATGACAAACACATTCGGGAGAACATCCGCACCGTAACACAACATAAACACAACAGAACAAATACCCAGAATCCTTTGCAGCACTAACTCTTCCGGGACGCTACAAGGGGTGTGTATGTTTCTGTTGGGGGCGGGGGGGTTTTGGTGGTAGCGGGGGTGCATTTTGTATCGTCCCGGAAGAGTTAGTGCTGCAAAGGATTCTGGGTATTTGTTCTGTTGTGTTTATGTTGTGTCACGGTGCGGAAGTTCTCCCAAAATGTGTTTGTCATTCTTGTTTGGTGTGGGTTCACAGTGTGGCGTATATTTCTAAAAATGTTAAAGTTGTTTATACGGGCACCCTCTTTTTTTTTTGTCCTGTCCAGCTTCTCAGGCAAATCATGTAGTAGATGTAGATGCCCATATCGGCTGTTCAGATTTACTTTACAAAAGAGAAGTGTAGGATACTTCTCTTGTTGCCTTATTTGTATTTGACTTTATTAAATGTATTTATATTATCATTTGGTGCAGCCGGGCCGAAGCAGGAGGGGATAGAAAGAGAAAAAAAGGAAGACAGAGGGGGGAATTGTGGGGACAAGAGGGGGATTAGACAGAGAGACAAAAACAACAACAGCAAACACAACATACGGCCACCCTCAGTGTAACCTGTATCGCTGTTGATCAAGTATGCGTTGCATTCACGTGTGTGTGCGTACAGAAGTCGCACATATCTTGTGACTGGGTGGCACGTTGTTAGAATGGATGAAAAGTGAACGTGACGACAGCTCGTAGAGGACGTTAAAGGCAGTGCCTTTAAGGCACGCCCCAAAGACTGTGGTGCGGGTGGACTACGAGATATAATGACTGATGAACACCTTTGTCCGATAATGAAGGTTGCCTCAGCTCAAAGCCTGAGCCCCGACATTAATGAACATCCAAGAAAAGATGGCAGGTATGTGGCTTGGGCACATCAGATTAGATCAGTGTGTTGCAAACTGAGCAGTTTAAAGTCCTGAATGGTTGGTTTATTAATGTTGATATTTACCTCAGAAGGCTGCAAATAGAAAAGAGGCATTCGATTTTTATTTAAATTGTATTTGATATGCCATTGATATTTTTTAATTATTATTATTATTTTTATTATTTGAAACTCGATATTGCATGTCACTATAAAGTTATATAAGCCTTGCTTGTTCAATATTCAATGCAAAAATTGTTTGGGTCCCTATTAAAAGGTTAATTTGTTCAACCTCGGCCCGCGGCTTTGTTCAGTTTTAAATTTTGGCCCACTCTGTATTTGAGTTTGAGACCCCTGTTTTAAAGGGTCCATAATTGTCACAATTTTAGAATGAAAATTGTGTGAGGAATTTGTCAGGCATTCAGGGAGTACGTTTACATATAGTCCAAAAGAAATAACTAAGTTTTACAGTCTTGTTGTTGTTATGAATCGAATGTACATTCAGTGATAGCTAACAATAGCTATCATTAGCTAACAACACACAAAGCTAATGCTGGTGCTTGTGTGTTATACTGTATAAATGAGTAGTTATGTCAAAAGTGAAAGTCGTAAGAGGGCGGAACATAAGAAAGTTAGCACCCTCTGGCTTTCCCCCCACCCCCAATTTTTTTTTAATGTAGTTTGTTTTGGAACATTCAAAAGCACACCATTTGTTCAAGTGGTCAACGGTCCAAAAGGAGTCAATCAATCAATCAATCAATGTTTATTTATATAGCCCTAAATCACAAGTGTCTCAAAGGGCTGAGTGGGAATAAGCAGAGTTTTTCTGGTCCCACCAATGTGCCATAATCTGCAGGAAAAAAATCTATAAATAAAAATAGAAATAAAGAAATAAGAAAGAAAGAAAGAAAACCAACTGAACCCCACATAAGCAAGCACTTGGCAACGGAGGCAAGGAAAAACTCCCAGTGGGAAGAAACCTCAGAACCCAGGCTCTGTGGGGTGGCCATCTGCCTCAAGCAGTTGTGTAGAGAGACAGACTGAATAGTAACAGGAGATAAGAAATAACAAATCATTCAAAAGGAGTACAGTAGTATAAATCAGAGCCTATTCTTGTTTTACCCCATTCTCATACTGATTACCTGATAGTTAAGTCAGACACTTTACTCCAAAGGTTATTTTGTACACTTTGTGAACACTACGCTTACACTGTTTCTTAAACAGGCTCATATTAATACATTAAGGTATTTACCAAATCTATTGCAAAATCTAATCCCACATACAGATAAACTCAATGCTTTCAAAGTTGTGCGTGCACATAAATGATTTAAGTTCCTTATATTTCTCTTTTGTTGAGAAGAACTGGTAACCATTCCTAGGCAGACTGTTATTTGCTTTGTCCATGATGTTTGCAGTTTGAAAATGTATGAGATCAGTTAGTTTCAATATGTCAGAGTTAATGAACAAATGATTTGTGTGTTCTCTATATCCAGCCTTATGTATTATTCTGACTGATCTTTTCTTCAGTACTGTTAATGAGTCAAAAGTACTTTTATAATTGCTCCCCCATATTTCTACACACAGGACAGTACAGTGTATAAAGTGACTTTTGACTCAGAAGTTGTTTTGCCTTTTTTAATATGGAAAAATTTCTTGCCACATTATGTTGTATGATTGTACTTGACGAGTGATTTCCAGCTTATTATTATCTCTTATAACTCCTAAAATGGTGTTTTCTTGCACTTTGTCAATGTCTACACCCTCTATTTGTAATTGACCATTTTCCTCCACAAATAACATTTTAGTTTTACCTAAATTCAAGGACAATCTGTTTTTATCAAACCACTTCTTTAGTTTGTTCATTTCTACCTGCACTGATTTTATTACCATACTTCATGTGTTTTCCCTGAGCAGAAAGCAATAGTGTCATCTGCAAATATTAACTCAAGGTCTTTATTGATGTCGTTTATATACCGATTGAATAGTTTTGGTCCAGAACTGACCCCTGGGGTACGCCACAAGATATATCCAAGCAGTTTGATGTGTAACCTACTATCCCCAGGCATTGCTTCCTATTGGTCAATTAGCTTTTCAATGAGTTCAAAACCACTCTCTTAAATGCTGTATTGTTGTAATTTGTGTATTAGGATATTGTGGTTGATTGTATCAAAAGTGTCAATAGTTCCATAAATACTGCAGCTGCAGATTGTTTATGATCTATTGCATCAGTAATTTCTTCAGATATTTCAATTAGTGACATTGATGTTTGCCACTCCACAAAAGTCGCTCTTCCCTGCTTTGTGTGTTATATGTTAAACAGTGACGATGACTGGGAGACCATACATTTTCATTGGACACTCTCTGGGAGGGGCAGGAGGATGCTGGTATTTTCATTGATCGCGCTACAGGAGGGGAGGGAACACAAACTAGACCGCTGATGTGATGCTTTTTATCCATATTATTAGCAAGCCCTACCTATAGAGTCCTAAATATCGACTGGTCGATCTTTAAAATATATCGTTATTGAATTGTATAGTAACCTATGTGTCTAGATATACGTATCGAATCATCTATCACAAAGATATACAAGCCTAATAGATGTGACTCGTAACAGAATTAATTTCTGACAGTTTATTTCGGAAGAGGATTTTGAGGCCATGGTTAGATATATTATCATTGTATAAAAATATCTTGCCAATTAAAAAAAATCCTTGATTTAAATGTTTTATATTAATTGTATTGGTTTGAACCAGGGGTGTCCAAAGTGCAGCCCGCCGCTCATTTTTTAATGTTATTACTAACAAAAACATAAAAAGCAGAGTAAAAAAAAATAAACCAGTGTAATTTAATGAAAAAAAAAACAGACATGTTGATGCTAATAACACAAAGCTAACATGCAGGCTGTTTTTTGTGTATGTATATGTTGGTTTTGAAAATGAAATCCAAATAGTCCATGCATCCTTTGACTTTTCGGTGTAAAAATTTGGACACCTGTTTTGAACTTAAAAGTATTTGACAAAGAAATACAAAGATTAGGTAGTTTTTTATTATTGCAATGTAAACATAACTTAAATGTGTGTTAAATTGTGTTGAATTAATCTAATGTAAAATTATTTAATGATTTAATTCATAATTATCCATCCATCCATCCATTTTCTACCGCTTATCCTTCTCGGAGTCCCAGGGGTGCTGGAGCCTCTCCCAGCTGCACTCGGACGGAGGGCAGGGTACACCCTGGACAAAATGGAGGTAGCTAGCAGACTTAACATCTTTTTCACCAGCATAGCCGCAACTCTTGTCAACAAGCTGTCCCACCACTCTGGTCGCTTTGGTGTAGAACACATTAAAGCCTTCTACAGAAAGCTAGGAGTATCCAACGAGGATTTCAAATTAGAAATGGTCACAGCTGAAGAGGTGTTTAAAAAATTGAGCGCGCTCCACCCTAACAAGGCCACCGGCCTTGATAATATTCCCTCCAGATTCCTCAGGGACTCTGCCTCCATCATTGCCCCGATCATCACGCACATAATAAACCTATCAATTACACAAGGCCAAGTACCAAAAGATTTTAAGATAGCAAGAGTAACTCCCCTCTTTAAAAAATGAAGCAAATTGGAACCTGGCAACTACCGACCTGTTTCTATTCTCAGCTCCATTTCGAAAGTAATGGAGAAAATAGTTTATGAACAGGTCGATAGTTACCTTGCCTCTAATAAACTCATGTACAAATTCCAATCCGGCTTCAGAACTAACCACTCCACTGACACATGTCTTCTCTATCTGACCGACCACATCAAACATGAGGTGGACGCGGGCAAATACTGCAGCATGGTCATGCTGGACCTTCAGAAGGCCTTTGACACCGTTAACCACGCTATACTGTTGGATAAGCTTAGAGCAATCGGATTTAACAAAACCTCATCGAGCTGGATGCAATCTTACTTGGAGGGGAGGGAGCAAGTGGTAGAGGTGAACGGCACGGTGTCCCCCCGCCCCCCTCTCGGTGAGCTGTGGAGTCCCCCAAGGCAGTATATTGGGACCTTTACTGTTCCTAATATACATAAATGACATGTCATCGGCATGCGACTGTGAATTGTTTTTGTTTGCGGATGACTGTGCCCTGCTGGTATCCGGCAAGGACAAGTCACAGGTGGAGAAAATCCTCAGTGCTGAGCTGTGTAGAACTTGCACCTGGCTCGCTGACAACAAGCTATCCATACACTTGGGTAAAACAGAATCCATCCTGTTTGGGTCCCACATCAACCTTAAGAAAGTCAATGACTTCACCATAAAAGTGGGTGACATTGTTATCACCAGGAAAGATGAGGTCACCTACCTAGGTTCCATTCTAGAGGCTAACCTTTCCTGTGATAAAATGGCAACCAATGTAATCAGAAAGGTTAACCAACGAGCGAGATTTCTCTACAGAATCTCCTCTCTGGTCAACAAAAGCACCTTGAGGATTCTGGCGGGAACTCTCGTTCAACCCTTTTTCGATTACGCATGCACCTCCTGGTACCCTAGCACCTCCAAAACCCTCAAATCTAAACTCCAAACATCTCAGAACAAGCTAGTCAGGTTACTTCTAGACCTCCACCCCAGATCCCACCTCACTCCTACCCACTTCTCTAAAGTGGGCTGGCTCAAGGTGGAGGACAGAGTTAAACAACTTGGACTGAGCCTGGTCTATAAAATCCACTACACCTCCCTGATACCGAAGTACATGTCAAACTACTTCCTTAACGTAACTGACCGCCATAACCACAACACCAGGGGGAGCTCCACTAACCACGTTAAACCCAGATTCCGAACTAACAAAGGTCTTAACTCATTCTCTTTCTATGCCACATCAATGTGGAATGCGCTCCCAACAGGTATAAAAGAAAGGGCATCTCTATCCTCCTTCAAAACCGCACTAAAAGTTCACCTCCAGACAGCTACAACCCTAAACTAACACCCTCCCCGGATTGCTAATAATCAAATGTAAACAATCAAATGCAGATACTTTTTCTTATGCCTTCTGATCTCTCTCTCTCTCGCTCTCTTTCTCTCTATATGTCCACTACTTGCTGTCCATATCCTACCCCCCACCCCCTCCACACCCCTGATTGTAAATAATGTAAATAATTCAATGTGATTATCTTGTGTGATGACTGTATTATGATAGTATATATGATAGTATATATCTGTATCATGAATCAATTTAAGTGGACCCCGACTTAAACAAGTTGAAAAACTTATTCGGGTGTTACCATTTAGTGGTCAATTGTACGGAATATGTACTTCACTGTGCAACCTACTAATAAAAGTCTCAATCAATCAATCAATCAAAAGTCGCCACCTCATCACAGGGCCAACACAGATAGACAGACATTCACACTCACATTCACAAACTGGGGACCATTTAGTTTTGTCAATCAACATATCTCAAACAACATAGCTGGAGAGAACCCATGCAGTCACAGGGAGAACATGCAAACCCCACAAAGACCCTGATCCTGGGCATGTAACCAAGGACCTTCTTGCTGTGAGGCATGAGCGCTAACCACTGCCCCACCGATTAAATCTATATCATTATATATTAAATTAAAGACTAATTGACGTATTTAATTCTGATTTTAATTAATTCATGACACATTTAAGTAATCATCAGGGCAGCACGGTGGCAGAGGGGTTAGTGCGTCTGCCTCACAATACGAAGGTCCTGAGTAGTCGTGAGTTCAATCCCGGCCTCGGGATCTTTCTGTGTGGAGTTTGCATGTTCTCCCCGTGACTGCGTGGGTTCCCTCCGGGTACTCCGGCTTCCTCCCACCTCCAAAGACATGCACCTGGGGATAGGTTGATTGGCAACACTAAATTGGCACCAGTGTGTGAATGTGAGTGTGAATGTTGTCTGTCTATCTGTGTTGGCCCTGCGATGAGGTGGCGACTTGTCCAGGGTGTACCCCGCCTTCCGCCCGATTGTAGCTGAGATAGGCTCCAGCGCCCCCCGCGACCCCGAAGGGAAGAAGCGGTAGAAAATGGATGGATTTAAAGACTTATTTATTTCCTTCCATCTCCATAATGTTTATAAGCCCATATGTAATGTGGAAATGTTTCTGAACATCTACGGTAATAAAAATTGTTTAATGTGGGCGTCTCTGCGCCGACATTTACATCCAGAAATAGTCCAGCTTTTAGAGCGTCCAACAAGTCCGTAAGGAAGCTGCCAAGTGTGTTCACCAATGCCACTAAGAGTCGGTCTGTTCCTCTTCATCCTCAATGTCCTCGTCCTCCTCGCTCTCGCTGTACTGGTAGGTATTGCGGTTGGTGTTCACAAAGAGATCAGTTTCGTCGTCCTCAGAGTCTCTAGCACTGTCTTCCTCCTCCTCCTCCTTCTTCTCAGTGTGGTCTTTCTGATCAGGCTTCTGGTTAGTCTGGTCTTCCTTGGTGAAGCCCTCAGGCCTAATGGCGATCAGTCAGACAAAGCAGTCAGTTTCATTCCGGAGGACAAGCTCTGCTGTGTGGAGTTTGAGTAGAATCTCACCACAGATGACACTTTTGCAGGTACTCAATGTGATCTTTGTAGAGAATGGAGCTGATTTCTGCCTTTACCTTCTCGCCTTCCTCGATTGGATCCACAATCACATAGTCTCCTTGATAGGACACAACAGACAACATTTGTAAATGTTCAACAGATCCTCCACTTATTTTTAGATTTAATATAAATATTTAATAATATATGATTTATTATAAAATTATTAAAAATATTTATCATAACATGAAAAGAACGTTATTTGATGGCGCTGCCTGCAGGGTGGGAAAGTGCTGCAGCAAATCGAGCAGAGACTGCTGTCTTATAAGTCAAACGCACAATATTTTCCAGCAGGAAGCAGCTTTGATGAAAATTATTCGGTTTTCATAACATACGTTGAGTAGAGCGGCCATGGCTAGTGCTGGATGATTATGGCAACAATAATCACGATTATTTTGATTGATATTGTAATCACAATTAATTGCACAATTATTCATTCATTTGAAAAGTTATTTATTGTACCACCAAAATTCAGATTAAATATAGTTAAAAAACGGACATAAATTAGTAACAAATAAACCACAACAAGTAAAATAATAATATTAATAACAATATATTTGTTATTAATATCGATATTTGTTGACAATTTCGATGAATCGTTGCCCCCCTTAGTACTGACATGCAAGAAAATAGGGCTTAGCATAATACAACCCTTTTGAGTCACTCCCACAATTTTTGGCCTGGACTGTTTGTATCGGAATAACTAATGTGGACACTCCTCCCACCAGTTAATAGTGATAACCACCACTTTGCTCTATACTGTATAAACAGACAGAATGACAGTGTGTAAGTGTCGTAGATGAACAGTGACTAATTTGATTTGACACTCAATCATAGGCTGTTTTACTTGTGAAGTTGCAGTTGATCTCACCTCTCTTGATCCAAATGTTCTTGCGGAATTTGGTGGGCATGCTCACAAGAAACATCTGGCCCTGATGTGTGACTGTTTCATGGAGGTTGTTACCACGGCTACCAGTCACCTACCAGAGATTAAGAGACGGGAAGTATTTCGTCAAGTGTTGCATGATTACACATACATTTAAAAGGGTAAGTACCGTATTTCCTTGAATAGCCGCAGGGGCGTTAATTAATTTAAAACCTCCTGTCACTCCTGCGTTTACCGGAAACCGGCGAGATGGCCGTGCATGCGGTAATTATTTTAAAACCTCTTCTCACTCCGGCGTTTACCAAAAGGAATCCATAAAATTTAGACGTGCGCTTTGAGTGTGATTAAAGATTAAAGTACCAATGATTGTCACACACACACTAGGTGTGATGTAAGCATACCATCATGAAAAGCACATTTAATTAAAAAAAACGTTATTATGGTCTTACCTGTACTTATAAATGGAGTCCATTTGCAGCTCCTTCTGACCAAAAGCATCGATAACTTGTTTATAGAAGTCTTCATTATTTTCTTTTTTCCGTTTTAAAAGTCTCTGTCTCGATGGAGATATTCCTTTAATTATTACCTCCTGCTTCGATTGAAAGTCCAGTTTAGAAAACTGTTTTATTTTAGATACCGGTATGTAATCCTCCTTGTTAAAAAGAAGAAAAAAAAATCTCTTGCTGCGTGTGTTCACTTCTTCTGCAGTACCGGAAGTCGCAAGAAGGATCACTAGCGCGGCAGCGCCCTTTACCACCAGGAGGCGGGAGTCATTTAATGACTTATACAGTATTTCACACACGCAGCTACGGTATATTAATAAAACATAGCTGCTTACTGTTCTCCTTAGCATACTGTACCGGTATTCAATAGCTTGGACCTTAAATCCTACTGAATAGCTCTTTATCTTGTTTCCTTTGTGCGATTGTAAACTACTGAAAGCAGCTTCCTCCATTTTGAAAATGAGGACAGATGCGTCACTCGTGACGTAACGAATTTGACCCGGTGGAAGTTCTAGCCATATGCTAAATATTTTGCGAAACGAGTTTGACCCGGTGAAAATTATAGACATGCGATAATAAAATTTATATTTTGCAAAACGAATTTGATCCGGCTTCAATAATAAACCGGCGATAAGGCCAAGCATGCGTTAATTATTTTGAGAAACGAGTTTGACCCGGCAGTAATTCTAGACGTGCGAATACTATATTCCCTGCACCAATTCAAGGAAATATGGTATATGACAGAACGGAGTGGCTCAGCAGGTAGAGCAGTGTTCAGAAGCTTGAGGGTTGGGTCGATTCCAGCATATGCCATCCTAGTTGCTGCCGTTGTTTTAGGGCAAATCACTTCACCCACCTTGCTTCCAGTGCCAGCCACACTGGTATACATTTAGCTCACCACCACCAATCTTAGATGTATAGGGTTTGCAATGTAAAGCGCTTTAAGAATATAATTAATTCATTCAAAGGATGTCTTACTAACCCTCACAATCTGTTGATTCTCCGCTGGCGTGACATAGTCTCCAAGAACCTCCTTGACAACGTGCTTGCGTTTTGTGGCCTGTGACATTATGAATCATCTGCCAGCTGAGGAAATAAATGCAGTGTAGTTTAGGGGTGTCTACTCTTCTTCCCCACAGAAAAAATGAGGGAGGCATGGCTTCACTATGTGCATTTAAGATGTTGAAACCAATCCAATGTAGGTCGATATATGCTAAGATATCCTACCATGCATCCAGTATTATAAAAAAATATATTATTAATAATACAGTAATGTTGATTTACATTATATCAAGGGCCAACAAAAAACAAGCTGCGGGCAAAAAGTGGCACCCGGCCCACACTTTCAAACACCCCACTCAGTAGTATAACTTGTAGTTGTAAATTACAGGTTTTTTTGCATATGACAACTTTAATACTAATATGTCCAAGATATAGAAAGCCACTTTGTCCAAACTTAGTCCCAAAACTATCAAAGGTTTTCTTTAAAGTAAAACATAACAACGTGCAATGGTGTATTTTAGCTGATGTTAGCAGACTCCATGCGGTACAAAAGTTTGGGATTAAACTGTGAAAGTACCTTGAAAAGATTACTGTCTTTTAGTCAGCGCATGTCACTGAATCTCGCCAAGGCCCAGATGTAGCTTTAAAACGAATATATGAATTTATATTTACAGATGAACTCAACCACATTTTAAGCGCTCATGTTGTGTGGCAACAATCGAAATGATACTCGTTCACTTCCGGGTTTGAGCGCCATAAAGTACTTTTCACAATAAGACTGCGTGTTTTAATTTTGCACACGACAGTCGAGTTAGCGATGTGATTTGAAATTAAGAGTTTGTGTAAGATTAATCAGTATTTAACCCCATTTGATCGACATATTGCCACCTGTTTGGTTACTTAGTTATAAAAAACACACGACTTTTACTTTGACTTACATTTTCTGACCGGAATAGTGCAAGTGTATCATGGGAAATGGAGTCGGTTTAATTTCAAGTTGGGTTTTGATCAAGCAGCGTGTGGCTGGAACACTTTTCAACAACATATTGCGACTTATCTGGTAAAAATTGTGTGAATGACGCTAATAATCTGCTTCTCTTATTTATAAAGTGGAAAAGGCAATAAGCAAATATGGCTTAGATGTGTTTAAGTACAGTAGTTGTTTTTCCAGAAAACACAAGTTTACTCTAGAACGGACCCCGACTTAAACAAGTTGAAAAACTTATTCGGGTGTTACCATTTAGTGGTCAATTGTACGGAATATGTACTTCACTATGCAACCTACTAATAAAAGTCCCAATCAATCAAACGGCATTTTAAAAATGACCAGTCACGTTGATCTGCGTGATGTTGGCCCCTCCATCTTGTCAAAATCTTCTCTATCTTTTCCCAATCGTTTTTGCGGCAATTTTTTGTTTGACTACTCTAGTTATGAATGTGAGTGTGAATGTTGTCTGTCTATCTGTGTGGCCCTGCGATGAGGTGGCAAATTTGAGGTTAAAACTTTAACCGCACAAACAATTGGGAAACGTTTGGGGAGATCTTGACAAGGCGGGAGCAACTTCACACAGGTGCCATGTTGTGAATAATTGTCAACAAATGTACAAAGAAAAATATCATTTCATATATTTTAATTTCTCAATTTATTTCTTACCAACTTCCAACATTTTTACACCAGAGCTTACCATGAAGATCTAATCACATTTCTCCAGTCAGTGGTAACAAAACAAATAAGACAGTTCACAGCACAGCAGCCTACAGTGAGTACGAATGCGGCAGACAATACAGTATTCTTAAAAACAGTTCTTCACCTCTAAAATTGACAAATGAAAAAGTACACCTAATAGTTATGTGAAGAATGCTTTAAAAATCAACAAATCCACAATATTTGTAACAGTAACAATAGTGCTGGGTTGTTTTTTAACATAGATTTTGCAACACAGAGGAACACAAGTCTGGTTTTAAAATAACATGAGGAAGTCAGGCGCATGTCGTTGTGTAGATGAGCTGGTCATGCAGTCTGTGAGCCATGATGGTTTGATCATATATATGTGTGTGTGTATGTGTGTGTGTGTGCGTGCGTGTGTGTGTGTGCTGTGTTATTTAGTTGACAACAGCAGATGAACCCATCCTGTTGATTCCACATGCATTGGAACCCCTGTATAGGTAGTAGTAACCCTGTGTGAGAAAAGAATGATTAATTTGAAAATAACAATTAAATAACTATATACCACATAATTACTTTGTTTTCCTATCCATTAAGGCAGTGTTTTTCAACCTTTTCTGAGCCAAGGCACATTTTTTTCATTGAAAAAATCTCGAGGCACACCACGAGCAGAAAACATTAAAAAATGAAATTCAGCAGCTGATATTGACAATAAAAAGTTGTTCTCGCAATTGTTGGATATGAATTCAAACCATAACCAACCATGCATCACTATAGCTCTTGTCTCAAAGTAGGTGTACTGTCATGACCTGTCACATCACGCCGTGACTTATTTGGAGTTTTTTGCTGTTTTTCTGTGTAGTGTTTTAGTTCTTGTCTTGCGCTCCTATTTTGTTGTTAATTGTCATGTCATGTACAGATGTACTTTGTGGACGCCGTCTGCTCCTCCACACGCTGTAAGTCTTTGCTGTCGTCCAGCATACTGTTTTTGTTTACTTTGCAGCCAGTTCAGTTTTAGCTTCGTTTTGCATAGCCATCCCTAAGCTTCAATGCCTTTTCTTAGGGGCACTTACTTGCCTTTTGTTTATTTTTGGTTTACGCATTAGACACCTTTTTACCTGCACACTGCATCCCGCTGTCATCTGCATATTGTGATCACGACAAACCATGTTCCCGACATCTACAAAGCAATTAGCTACCTGCTGCCACCTAATGATATGGAAGAGTATTACACGGTCATTCCGCCGAGCTCTAGACGACAGCACAGACACTCAACAACGGCACATTTGCGGATTATAATTACTGGTTTGCAAAAAATATTTTTAACCCACTTAGGTGAAATTACATAATCTCCCACGGCCGCACCAGACAATATCTCACGGTACACTAGTGTGCCGCGCGGCACAGTGGTTGAAAAACACTGCATTAAAGCTCAGGGAATGATACCCTTGTATAGGTTTGTCTTACCTCCTCTCCATAATCCTCCCCCCAGCTGTTTTTGATAGCCCAGAATGGAATTCCTTTACCTAAATGCACAGACACCTCCATTATTTGATCACATTCCTAAATCGGTACCCTTGCACATTCAAGCAGCTCTACATTTCTGCCTTCATAATTTGTATATAATCACTTACGGTCTCCATATCCCACCAGCAGCACAGCGTGGTCAATCATCCAGGGGTTACAAAAGATCTTAAAAGGGTGGGACACGCCCTTCCTGTAAAACTACACAAGTCAAGAAAAATAAAAAAATATCATGTTAAATATCACGCTTTAACAGGTATTGTTTCTTATTTGTTTCAATCAGGAGATAGTATGGCTTTACCTGCATGGCAAAGGCGTTCAAAGCCACAGAAATGGGTCCGTTCTCTGCCAGCCAAGCTGCCATTTCTGAGAGAAAGGGGAAAAATGGACACAATGAATTTGCGACCCGACACAAATCAATTTGGTGCTACCTATTCACCTTCTCTCATTTACACTTTATAATGCCCCTGGGGCTTCATGTAACAAGCTTGCGTATTTACGAAAATCTGGTGTATGCCCTTTTTTACGGCAAAAGATGAGATGTGTCAAGAGAGTGAACTTGATGTGGAAATGTGTATTGCCTCATGCCAACTTCATGCACATTTCTACAATACTTGGCAAAACTTTGGCGACACACAGAGGTGGTCGTTTGGGCTTTGCCAACATTTGATTTTCTGCAGAGTATGCAGATCTTGGGCACATGGCTAATTTCAATATGATTTGCGTATTCATAAGGGGGTGAGGTTTGGGCATGCTGACTGTACTGGTCAGCAGTCAATGACAGGACACTTAAGAGAAAAACTATAGTAACTGGGTGCCTGCACATTAAACACAAATAATTCCTGTTTAGTCTATGTACAAATATTGACATGTTTAAACTGGACAGTGTTCATGTTTTGATTTTTTTTCACTTGTATTTTCATAGGTGGTTCTAAGCCATTCCACCCATCTTTGCCATTTATGTCCACTGGAAATAAATTGTATACATGCAGAATAAAATAAACTGTAAAATATTTTTTTAGTACGCAAAGTGTCCTGTACAGTGATATAATTGCATATCTAATGAATACATTTCTAATGAATACATTTGCAAAAATTAACAAACTTGAACGATGGAAAAATAGATTTGTTGCCTGTACCCTCTTCCTAAAATTCGACTTTACCATGAAATAATAATTTGAATCCTTCAGAAAAGTTTATTTTTTTTATTTTTTATATAGCTTATCCTAACTGTACTTTGAAGTATATTTTCTTTAAAACAAATATTTTGTAAAATGTACACTTAAAGGGGACCTAATATGCAAAACCAACTTCTTACCCATTGGTACCTGTTTTTGTGTATTTGCGTTAGCCCCCAAAAATGTAATTCAACCCATGGAAGCACAGCAGATGTATTTATAAAACAATCTTGCCTGTCTTCATGCTTCTTTCAAACAAGCCATTTGAAGTTTGAGTAGTTTGTGACGTATTTGTTACAAGTTACGTTTATACAGAGGTTAAATTTAGCCAAAGTGCTTTGCGCAAGTCCACCATTGTAGTCCGGTGCTGTAGTTATTAATAAACTGTGCCTTTTTCTCTATCTTCTAGTTGTGGGGCAGACTGACTCGTGCATGCACATGTATCCTCCGCTATTGCCATTTCTAATACAAAGTAGCGTATAGTTCAAACCTACATCTGTCAGTTGACTCGCTATGGAGGCGCTTAAAACTATAACATGGCTAGTGGGGAGAAGACGCAGTTGAAGTGGAATCACATAAATAGGACCGCCCACAAAACGATGCATCCTGAAGAGACGGTCAGAAAGCCGCATTAAGAGGGTCTGTAAAATATAATCTATGCAAACTTTTGACCACCCTGACATGTTATGGAGACTAAAATGAAGTGTTTTAAAAGTAGAAAAAACTCATAATATGACGGCACCTTTTTAAGTCATGTTCTTGGGTTTTCACTCAGTCTTGTTACGCTATCACAAACCTAAAATTTACACTTTATTTGTGTGTCTAATTTTTTACTCAGCCCTGTTACTTTAACACATAAACACCCCTGAAAAATTTAAAATGTTTTTTAAAAGTCACATCGGCCACAGGAAATTGCATCATTCACATCCTTCCATATAGTTCAACTAAAAATATCAGCACAGTCCTGTTTACTAAAATAGTTTTTGTTAATAATTTTCAGAATACAATATTTTTCTAGAGTCTTTGTAATGTGCTCAGTCTCAACATGCTAAAAGCATTAATATGATATGGTTATATTTAATGTATAGTATTTGATAATTTTATGATAAAAACTCACTCCTGTTACTTTCAGACCTGTTACTCAAATGAGTCATCTTCATCTTATGAACCTTTTACACAAATCTAGAAAAGTTGCCCGAGATGAGCCATTGCACATTTCAAATAGTTCAATATGTGTATTATCAGATTTTGAATTTATAAAGTCTTTTATTTTGACTTTCTTATTTTATTCTCTGTTTACATGTTGTGCTGCTATTGCTGTTACTGTCATGTGTAGGGCATACAGTGTTGCTGCTACTGGGATATTCAATTTCCTGAGGGCGCACTCCCAAGGAATTAATGAAGTTGTATCTAATTTAATCTAATCTAATCAAAGTCAGCCGTATGAACCGCTACACTGTAAATGCACAAGAGATGGGCATTGATGTGATTTTTCTGGTTCCGATTCAACTTTCGATTCTGCTTAACGATTCGTTTTTTATCGGTTCTTTTATCAATTCTTATTTTGAAAATCTGAGAGCAAAAAGGTGGATTAGCATCAATTTTGTTTAGTTTGCAGGTAACGTGACCTTACAAAGCCTACATTGAAGTCTAAGAGGCACATACATACATACATAGAAAAAAAATACCTTTCTTGAAAATAAGAAATAAATATTCTTCTGTAGAATTTAACAAAATAAATAATGTGTTCGATGACCGCAGTTTGATGATTGATTTTGTGGTTGTGTCATCGGATTTACGGTCTCATGTTTTGGACACTCGGATAAAACCGGGTGGTGAGTTGGCTCCGATGGTGGGGTAGGATGCCGGACAGATCTGGCAGGCCCAAACGCATTGTGAGGGTCTCATGAGAACGTCTAGCAGAGTGCAGAGTCTCCTGTCAGAGGGGGATTAAATTTGCCACCTCCGGAAGAACTTTGAACATGTCACGAAGAGGAGCTGCACATGCCCGAGTGGACCATGTTCCGTGCCTCTATTGTGGAGGCTGCTTCCAGAACCCGCCAAGCTGAAGAAAGAGTCCTATCGGGTTTTTTGGCCCATGGGACTCTTGAGGCAGTGGACAGGTACCAACAGGCCAAGTAGTGTGCGGCTTCGGCGGTTGCAGAGGCAAAACCTCGGACATGGGAGGAGTTCGGGGAGGCCATGGAAAACAACTTCGGCTTCGAAGCCGTCCTGAAGCACCATCTGCCGCCTCAGGAGGGGGGAGCAGTGCACTGTCAACATCGTGTATGGTGTGCTGCTGACCTCGACTCAGGATGTTGTGGATCAGTGGAGGGAATACTTCGAAGACCACCTTAATCCCAGCTACACGTCTTCCTATGAGGAAGCAGTGCCTGGGAAATCTGTTTTGGGCTCTCCTATTTCTGGGGCTGAGGTTGCCAAGGTAGTTAAAAAGCTCCTTGTGGGTGGATGAGATCCGCCCGGAGTTCCTTAAGGGAAACTGCACTTTTTTTTAAATTTTGCCTATTGTTCACAATCATTATGAAATACCTTGGATGGATTTTTTCCAAAAGTCCGTTTACAATGGAGCCTATTGGAGGTATTCAAATCTGCTTGTAGCGCCTTTAAAAAACATCCAAACACCACTATTGGGTTTTATATACATGATGTAAGTATATATGAAATGTAGTAACAGGCATATTTATAATATAATTTATTATTTACAAATTTTGATCATTTTAAGCACACACGACACATTCATTTAAAAAATGCATCACGTTTTCTTTTTTTTTCTTTCTTCATCACTGATTTCTGCTCACTGCTGAGTTTATGAGAGCCAACAAACATAATAAAACATCACTTACTGTATAAGGTCTGCTGTCAATAGGATGCAGACTGCTAGGATGTTCATATGTTCTCATTTAAATGAACAATTGTCTCATAATCTTCGCGAAAAAACGGGGTTGCGAGCAGGGGGAACAAGCGCTTTTAGTGTTGGTCTTGCCAGTTCCAAGTCCTAAATGGCTGTCAAAGTGTCCCAACTTGTGTAAATACCTACTCACACCTTTTCCTTGCAGGTGAGGTGCATGATTTATGATCTAGAATAAACTTACAGGGAGCAAGGGAGTGAGCAAGCTGCTCATCAGTCAATAATGTAAACATAGGCACACCCAGAAGTGGTCACTAAACAGTTTGTCTGTGTTAGCGTTTATAATAATAATATCATTAATATGCTTGGTTAATATTTAAGTCACAAAATATAAATTGAGTATTGTTGGAGTTTTCTGAAAACGTTATTGGTGGAATAGTGTAAGCAGACTTTTATTTTTGTTTATTTAATACTTACAATGCATTAAATAAAAAATCATCAGTCATCATGCCTTTCATAATGATTGTGAACGATAGGCAAAATTCCCCAAAAAAGTGCAGTTTTTCTTTAAGGCTCTGGATGCTGTGGGGCTGTCTTGGTTGACAAGACTCTGGAACATTGCGTGGACATAGGGGGAGGTGCCTCTGGATTGGCAGACCAGGGTGGTGGTTCCTCTCTTTAAGACGGGGAACCGGAGGGTGTGTTCCAACTATCGAAGGATCACACTCCTCAGCCTTCCCGGTAAGGTCTATTCAGGTGTACTGGAGAGGAGGCTATGCCGGATAGTCGAAACTCGGATTCAGCAGCACCACTCTACATGTGTTTTGTGGACTTGGAGAAGGCATTCGGCCGTGTCCCTTGGGAAGTCCTGTGGAAATTGCTTAAAGAGTATGGGGTATCGGACCACCTGATTGTGGCGGTTCGCTCCCTGTAGGATCGGTGTCAAAGAGTTTGGCACCGCATTGCCGGCAGTAAGTCGGACTCCGCCAGTGCTGTCCTTTGACATGAGTTCTGTTTACAACTTTTTTGGACAGAATTTGTAGGCGCACTCGGGGCATGGGGATCCTATTTGGTGGCTGCAGGATTAGGTCTCTGCTTTTTGCAGATGATGTGGTCCTGATGGCTTCATCTGGCCAGGATCTTCAACTCTCACTGGATCGGTTCGCAGCAGAGTGTGAAGCGACTGGGATGAAAATCAGCACCTCCAAGTCCGAGTCCATGGTTCTCGCCCGGAAAAGGGTGGATTGCCTTCTCCGGGTTGGGGAGGAGATCTTGTACCCAAGTGGAGGAGTTAAAGTACATTGGGGCCTTGTTCACGAGTGGGGGAAAAGTGGATCGTGAGATCAACAGGCGGATCGGTGCGGCGTCTGCAGTGATGCGGACATTATATCAATCTGTTGTGGTGAAAAGGAGCTGAGCCGGAAGGAAACGCTCTCGATCTACCGGTCGATCCATGATCCTATCCTCACCTATGGTCATGAGCTTTGGGTTATGACCGAAAGGACAAGATCACGAGTAGAAGCGGTACAAGCTCTGTCATTCGGGAGGAGCTCAAAGTAAAGCCACCGGTCCTCCACATCGAAAGGAGCCAGATGAGGTGGTTCGGGCATCTGATCTGGATGCCCCCCGGACGCCTAACTGGGGAGTTGTTTAGGGTACGTCCGACCGGTAGGAGGCCACAGAGGAAGACCCAGGACATGTGGGGGGACTATGTTTCCTAGCTGACCTGGAAACGCCTCGGGATCCCCTGGGAGGAGCTGGACGAAGTAGTTTGGGAAAGGGAAGTATGGGATTATCTGCTTAGGCTGCTGCCCCCGCGACCCGACTTCAGATAAGCAGATGAAAGATGGATGGAAATCATATGTGGAAATTACACAATAGCATAACATTTAGTAACGTGATATTAACTCATTACATACTAAGTCAGATATGTCAAGCCTACTTTTGATATAAGTCTGATGATTATAGCCCACAGCTTATGAAAACCTTGAATTGAAAATCTCAGAAAATATGAAGTTTCAAAAATCTTAAACCATGATCATCAAACTATAATAAATAAAGGTTTGACATCACTATGCATGTAATGATTTAATATCACATATTAGTTTCACATTTGAAGTTATATTGCTGACATGATTGAACTTTTACACTATATTCTTTTTTTTTAGTTTCACCTGTATAATGGAAATAACTGAGTGAAAATCTGGTTGGGAGTAAAACCTGCAACTTTTCTCTGACTACCATTGCACATTCCCCTACCAAAGAATGGAATGTCTATTGTGGCAAATGGATGCAAGCTTTTGACCACAAACAGTCGCTGCTCGATTACATTCATCAAGCAGCAGACGTGAACTGGAGCTATTACTTACTGCCCGCCAGTCAGAATCTGTCTCTCATATTTCTCATCTACATGAGAAGACATTCATTTTAATTTTACAAATATCTGTATCTGTAACTTTAAAGTCTGTGTTTTGTTAGTACCTGTTGTATTTACGCCAGATGACTGCTGCAACATTCATTTATAATTATTGCATGCTTTATGTTCAAATGTTTCAGCATATTGCTCGTATGTCTCCTCTTGATGAAATAGCAGCCTTGCAATTATCACAAGAAGCGCTGTTGCAATCTCTTGTAAAAAGACTTTAGAAAGTTTCTGCCAGTGTGGGAGCCATGTTGCTGTCTGACGTCACTACGCACGTTACGTAATGACGTCGTGCACGCCCGCCGGAATCGTTAAGGTTTGTTTGGAAAAAATGGCAAGCGATTCCAAGGAACTAATACACTGGGAACAGAACCGGTTTTCGATTCCCATCTCTAAAATGCACTTTTGTTGTTTGCTTGTTTTAAGTGTGGTTTTTACATTGGTGTGTATTGCTTGTGTCTGCTTGAGTTATTTTGGCTCCACGTTGTTGTCGTGGCCTTACCACTTTCATCTTTGGACAGCTCCACGGAGCTGTTGATGTAGGCAACAACCTTCTTGCTGGCGAAGTCGCATGTCTGCTTATGGCCGCTGTAGGAGTAGTCGCTCTCTGACTCCAGACCGCCTGAAGCAAACACGCAGGAGAAACGACGTTAAAAATTGCCCACTTTACATAACGTTCAAGCACAGAGCTCAGTGTTTATACAGAGGTATCAGTAAGGAACCACGGGAATTATTTTGTGTTTGTTACCCCCGACAAGACATTGACCCTGAAGGGAATGTCTGCCCTGTGCTCCTCGGCTACAGTCTGCATGGGAGCCGAACAGCAGGACAGGTGTAACAACTACATTATTACCTGTCACTCTTTCCTTGTGCAGATCTAAATGCTTATTATTTAAATGTTTACCTAAGTTTGAAGCAAAGGTGGTAATACTAATTGCAACTAATTTCAATTAATTAGTATCACGGTACTTTATTAGTACCAGTATACCGTACAACCCTCGTCGTGGAACAACATAAGTGGATTTCGACACAACTAAAAATTAAACTATTAACTGTACTTTTTAAAATGGTTAAATAAACCCCTTTCTACATACCAAGGTTCTCAATCGCTTCGTAGGCATTTGACGGCAACCCGCCTCTGCACGCCTGGTCCAGCCCGTCACAGTCAACCAGTTCTGTGAGGCACAAATTATTAACTTTTCAAATCCTGTACTTAACTATGTAGTTTTTTTTAGGGGGTAACAGAACATTACCTTGTTCCGACAATGACAGCAAAGCTCCATTTTTCAGAAACCACTGGCCTTCGATGTTACCCGTGACAGAAAATGCCCAACAAGATCCACACATACCCTAGAGGACACACACACATAAGGAGGTCAACTGAAAGTAAATATAGCTTATTAGTCACATACTTTTAGGGAAACCTCCTCCTCCGTTCCGTTACCTGGTTTTTTACCGGGCTGACTGCTCCATGATCCCTCCAATCCCAACTGGCAGGGGCGGGGCCTCGGGGAGAAGCAGACAGTTTCATTGGTCGCTGAAGCGTCCACTGACTGAGCAGCGGGTTCAGGTATGTCGAGCGAAACTCTTCCTCTGAAGGCAAAGAGAAAGAAACCCGTTAAACCAAGAGATGCTCAAAGAACGTGGCAGAACACGCCAACATCTGCATACACACCAGTGAGGTCGCTGAATTTAGTGATACCATACTCTGCAGAGCCTTGATCCAAAGACTGGAGCTTCTCTGCAATCTTCAGGTTCTCATGGAAGATCTGCACACGGCGGTCACCTTCTACAGACACAAATGAATACTAATCATTATAATTTTTCTACATACTCTTGAAGTGGGGTACACCCTCAGGTCGCCAGCCACATGACACATATATGCTAACAAGCATTGACGCTCTCCTATGAACAACATGTTTTTGGAATGTGGCAGAGGTGGGACCAAGTCATTGCTTTGCAAGTCACAAGTAAGTCTCAAGTCTTTGCCCTCAAGTCTCGAGTCAAGTCCCGAGTCAAGACAGGCAAGTCCCGAGTCAAGTCCAAAGTCAAGACTGGAAAGTCTCAAGTCAAGTCACAAGTCCTGCATTTTGAGTTTCGAGTCCTTTCAAGTCCTTTTAACCACAGACTAATATTTTTACACAGATTGTGTATGCTTTTAAACCGCTGTATTTATTTATTAAAACAAGTGCATTTGAAATAGCATGAAAAAAAAATAGTACTGACGTTGCAATTCAAAATAGCACTATTAACCAGTCATTTTAATAGTTTAAACAATTTTAAACATTTAACTCATTCCTTTACAGAATAAAGACATTTGCAAAAACAAGTGTAACTGTACTTATTTGTACAAAAGTGTTAACATTGTATTTCCATGGCATATTGCATTGTAACTAGTTCCACAGCAGTTTCTATTCTGTTCTTACCTTATCTCATTGATCTCATCTCATACTGTATGTGTGTTTATGTGTGCGTACACATGAAAAACATAACAAATACATGAACATAACAATGAACAGAGTTGTACTTTTTAGATGTCAGGGCCCTATGCAATATGTACACATATTCTTAATATAGTATACATTTTAACTGACCTTTATTTGACTATGTTTGTCTTTTTGTAGGTGGCTAAAATACGCGGTGCTGCTGACCGCCGTCTAATGTTACGTTACTGTGTGTGATACATTGACTAACATAACGTTAAGTATAGGTACCTCATGCAACCCTGCTTAAAAAAATCACTTGACAAAAAGTATGAATAAGGTAGCGAACTGCAGTGGACGCAACATATTGCTGTGTTTGAAATTATGTTATAACCATAGACATCTTATAAGTAGACGCAGTATTGGTTGCTGTGACGCAAGCAAATTGCATCTTGAAGTGGTGATGAGGAGCCGGCGAGCAGCCTAAACTGACAGTTGACAGGTAGAAAACAAAGATGCCGGGCTGGTGTTCAGCGTTTTACTGCTCAAATGAGCGGACTGTTGAAAATAGGAATCGGGGGATTACTTTTCACAAGTAAGATTTAACATTAATGTACTATTGGTTGTATTTTATGAAAATAACATTACCACAGAGTTGAGAAGGAGCAAAGATCTTCAATATTTGTATGTGAAAATCACAAAGAAATCTTCTGGGGGAGGATGACGCCCCTACAGGGGTTTGGTTTACAAACTTTCAGCCCCACCTAAAACAAAATTCACCAGCCGCCACTGATTATGATGCATTCTCATTTTAGGCAAAATATAAGACAATACTTTCTTAACAGTATAACTGTAACCAGGAATAAGTCTTCAAGTAACAATATTCAAATACTAACATTGTTGGGAAAGACAGCATTTGGTTTTATTCTGAATCCAGTGAAAGAGATTGGTGGTTTTAGCTGATATAAAGAGTTTCAGGTGTTTATATATGTTTAAGTATTTGGCAGACGCTTTTATCCAAAGCGACATACATAAAAAATACATATATAACAATCACTGTAAACATTATCATTTAAGGGAAGAATGTAATACAAAATATCAATACGAAGTGTCAAGACAGCAGAGGTGTGGACTCGAGTCACATGACTTGGACTCGAGTCAGACTCGAGTCATGAATTTGATGACTTTAGACTCGACTTGACAAAATGTAAAGAGACTTGCAACTCGACTTAGACTTTAACATCAATGACTTGTGACTTCACTTGGACTTAAGCCTTTTGACTTGACATGACTTGCTACTTTCCCCAAAACCTAAAGCTTAAAAAGTTATTTGGGAGCGCTCAGTAGCTTTCATTTTGTACGTGTCTGTCTATCAGCGTGTGTGCTGCGTGTCAGCGTGTGTGCTCTCAGTACAACAGCCAATCAAATTAGATCTACATTGTTTTCATCACACAGCATTGATCCAATCAAATTGCAGGACAACCAATGAACAAGAGTTGTCAAACAACGCGCCAGTGAGAAAGATTTATACCGAAGTTGGTTTCGTTCGGGTTTAAAAACTACGACTTGGTCAACGAATTGCCGTATGCAAATCACGCAGTTCGAATATTACAGACGGAGACGCAACAACTTCCAACTTCGTTCGACATTTGAAGTTGCACAAAGAAGGGTAAGTTTTGAATGTAAGATAACGTTTATTGGCTAAGTAACATGACTTTTATTTGCTGTGTAGTTAAATCAGTGAGGCTGTAAACTCACTGCTGACGTCATAACCATAGACATCTTATAAGGGTACACAGCATCGAGCGCTACTGCCTACTGGCGCAGACGAGACGCGGGGCCGCCATCTTGGAGTGGTGATCCGCTCCACTCAGTGCAATTCATTTGGCAGGAGCAATGAACTGTCAACGCATTTAATTCATTTTACCTCACTGAATACCACTCATTTTCACGCGCTTTTTTGTCATACGTGTAGCTATGATAACGGACACATGTTTTATTATTCATAGTTTGCTTAACAGTAATAGAATATTCTTATACGCTATAAGTGACCAGACGTCCGAGATTAAAACTGGGAATATAATCCCAGAGAAGGGGGGAAAAAACGGTCAGCTATTTTTAAATTGAAGAAACAATATGATTACGTTATATATACATGCTACATAAACAATGTATGAATACATTAGATATCTATATATCTTATAGACCGTATCTCTGTTGCTGCAGCAGCAGAGAGTTTATTCTGTCGTGACACTTTGTATTGATATTTTGTATTACATTCTTCCCTTAAATGATCATGTTTACAGTGACTGTTATATATGTATTTTTTATGTATGTCGCTTTGGATAAAAGCGTCTGCCAAATACTTAAACATATATAAACACCTGAAAGTCTTTATATCAGCTAAAACCACCAATCTGTTTCACTGGATTCAGAATAAAACCAAATTCTGTTTTACCCAACAATGTTAGTATTTGAATATTGTTACTTGAAGACTTATTCCTGGTTACAATTATACTGTTAAGAAAGTATTGTCTTATATTTTGCCTAAAATGAGAATGCATTATAAACAATGGCGGCTGGTGAATTTTGTTTTAGGTGGGGCAGAAAGTTTGTAAACCAAACCCCTGTAGGGGCGTCATCCTCCCCCAGAAGATTTCTTTGTGATTTTCACATACAAATATTGAAGATCTTTGCTCCTTCTCAACTCTGTGGTAATGTTATTTTCATAAAATACAACCAATAGTACATTAATGTTAAATCTTACTTGTGAAAAGTAATCCCCCGATTCCTATTTTCAACAGTCCGCTCATTTGAGCAGGAAAACGCTGAACACCAGCCCGGCATCTTTGTTTTCTACCTGTCAACTGTCAGTTTAGGCTGCTCGCCGGCTCCTCATCACCACTTCAAGATGCAAATTGCTCGCATCACAGCAACCAATATTGCGTCTACTTATAAGATGTTTATGGTTATAACGTCATTTCAAACCCGGCAATATGTTGCTTCCACTGCAGTTTGCTACCTTATTCATACTTTTTGTCAAGTGATTTTTTAAGCAGGGTTGCATGAGGTACCTACGCATAACGTTACGTTAGTCAATGTATCACACACAGTAACATAACGTTAGACGGCGGTCAGCAGCACCGCATATTTTAGCCACCTACAAAAAGACAAACATAGTCAAATAAAGGTCAGTTAAAATATATACTATATTAAGAAAATGTGTACATATTGCATAGGGCCCTGACATCTAAAAAGTACAACTCTGTTCATTGTTATGTTCATGTATTTGTTATGTTTTTCAGGTGTACGCACACATCAACACACATACAGTATGAGATGAGATCAATGAGATAAGGTAAGAACAGAATAGAAACTGCTGTGGAACTAGTTACAATGCAATATGCCATGGAAATACAATGTTAACACTTTTGTACAAATAAGTACAGTTGCACTTGTTTTTGCAAATGTGCTTGACTCGGGACTTGACTCGAGACTTGAGGGCAAAGACTTGAGACTTACTTGTGACTTGCAAAGCAATGACTTGGTCCCACCTCTGCAAGACAGAATAAACTCTCTGCTGCTGCAGCAACAGAGATACGGTCTATACGATATATAGATATCTAATGTATTCATACATTGTTTATGTAGGATATACACATGTATATATAACATAGTCATATTGTTTCTTCAACTTAAAAATAGCTGACCGTTTTTTTCCCCTTCTCTGGGATTATATTCCCAGTTTTGATCTCGGACGTCTGGTCACTTATAGCATATAAGAATATTATATTACTGTTAAGCAAACTATGAATAATAAAACATGTGTCCGTTATCATAGCTACACGTATGACAAAAAAGCGCGTGAAAATGAGTGGTATTCAGTGAGGTAAAATGAATTAAATGCGCTGACAGTTCATTGCTCCTGCCAAATGAATTGCACTGAGTGGAGCGGATCACCACTCCAAGATGGCGGCCCCGCGTCTCGTCTGCGCCAGTAGGCAGTAGCGCTCGATGCTGCGTCAACTTATAAGATGTCTATGGTTATGACGTTAGCAGTGAGTTTACAGCCTCACTGATTTAACTACACAGCAAATAAAAGTCATGTTACTTAGCCAATAAACGTTAGCTTACATTCAAAACTTACCCTTCTTTGTGCAACTTCAAATGTCGAACGAAGTTGGAAGTTGTTGCGTCTCCGTCTGTAATATTCGAACTGCGTGATTTGCATACGGCAATTCGTTTTTTGTTGACCAAGTCGTAGTTTTTATACCCGAACGAAACCAACTTTGGTATAAATCTTTCTCACTGGCGCCACTGGCGCATTGTTTGACAACTCTTGTTCATTGATTGTCCTGCAATTTGATTGGCTGAATGCTGTGTGATGAAAACAATGTAGATCTAATTTGATTGGCTGTTGTACTGACACGCAGCACACACGCTGATGGACACATACGTACAAAATGAAAGCAACGGAGCGCTCCCAAATAACTTTTTAAGCTTTAGGTTTTGGGGAAAGTAGCAAGTCATGTCAAGTCAAAAGGCTCAAGTCCAAGTGAAGTCACAAGTCATTGATGTTAAAGTCTAAGTCGAGTTGCAAGTCTCTTTACATTTTGTCAAGTCGAGTCTAAAGTCATCAAATTCATGACTCGAGTCTGACTCGAGTCCAAGTCATGTGACTCGAGTCCACACCTCTGGAATGTGAGATTACAAAACCGATCACTGTGATCCGATCAGTGTTAAGATTTTATTAATTAACAGATACATTTTATCAATTAGAATTTTATTATTAAACTAGATGAAGCTAGACCAGGGGTCGGCAACCCGCGGCTCCGGAGCCGCATGCGGCTCTTTGACCACTCTGATGCGGCTCAGCTGCATACTTGCCGACCCTCCCGGTTTTCCCAGTATACTTAACGACCCCCCGATTTTCCCAGGAGACTGCCTCTCCTAGAAATCTCCCAGGGCAAATATTATCCTTTTTTCACTCTAATTACTTAATCAAGGGCGTGCCCTAATGGCACTGCATTAATTGTCCTCTATAGCCTGCCCAAACAGTGTGCCAGCCCGGCCACATGTTATATGTTGCTTTTACTTGCACACGTAGGCGACAGCAAGGCATACTTGCTCAACAGCCACACAGCTTACACTGACGGTGACCATATAAAACAACTTTAACACTGTTACGTTACAATAGTGTGTGTGTGACAATCATTGGTACTTGCAGCCCTAACTCTTCCGGTCTACATTATACACCCCCGCTACCACCAAACCCCCCCACACATCAACACCCCCCCTCTCCGTGCGTCGGTTGAGCGGAAGAGTTAGGGCTGCATGGGACTCTGGGTATTTGTTGTGTTGTGTTTATGTTGTGTTACAGTGCAGATGTTCTCCAGAAATGTGTTTGTCATTCTTTTTTGGTGTGGGTTCACAGTGTGGCGCATATTTGTAACGTAACAGCGTTAAAGTTGTTTTTGTACGGCTACCGTCAGTGTAAGCTGTGTGGCTGTTGAACAAGTATGCCTTACAGTCACTTACGTGAGCAAGCAAAAGCTGCATTCAACATGTGGCCAAGCAGGTACGCTGTTTGGGCAGGCTGTAGAGGGCGCTAAAAGCAGTGCCAGCACGTCCTGAAATTTGGGAGTCTCCCGGAAAATTGAGAGGGTTGGCAAGAAAGACGCTATCAAGCGCCATTTAATTAAAAGTCGCGGGCTGCACTAACATTCAATTTCCATATTAAAATGCGTGCCGGTGCGTGTGTCAGAGACCCCTGGTTAACATAGCGCAAAGCAATTTAAGCTTTGTATGCCGTGTTTTTCATTTTAAATTTTCAAAACATTTTTGTGGCTCCCATTGTTTTCTTTAATTTGTGAAACTTTCCAAAATGGCTCTGAGTGGTAAAGGTTGCCGACCCCTGAGCTAGACAAATTGCGTGTGAATGTTGAAGCTGAACTGAAATGTTGATGATGGAAGTTAGAATGAATGTAAGATTAGTTCAAATGTAGAAATGGTTTGAATATTGAAATGGTTTAAATGGTGAAATTGATTAATTGAAGGAATGGTTTGAATGTTGAAATGGTTTGAATGTTGACAAGCTAAAGCTGAACTGTATTGCTAGTGGACTGCAGAAATGGTTTGAAGGTTAAAATATTTAAAATTGAAAAATGGTTTGAAAGGTGAAGAGCAGACGTTGTACTGAAATGTAGTATGAATCTTGAAATGCTAACTGTTGGTATAGCTAGATGAAATAGCATACTTCAAAGAGGATACAAAGTAACATATTTCATGATTATTACTTCTAAATATACAAAATTAGCTGAAATGTTGGTATACAAAGTTAGCATGCTAACAGCAGACGAATTAGCATACTTCTAAGATAGCGACAAGTAACAACATACATGTTTATTTGATTAAAAAGGACAAAGTTAACTTAAATGCCTGCAAAAAAATGTTAGCATGCCAACATTGGCATGATAACAGGGGAACAGCTAACATACTACTAAGATAGCACCAAATAACAAAATCCATGATTATTATCTTACAATGTATTAAATTAAATTAAATGCTAGCACGCTAACATTACCATGCTAATAGGTAAAGTGCAAGCAAACCTTGAAGATGGCACCAAATAACAGAATCCATGAATATAAGGTTAAAAAGGAGGAAATTAGCTGGAATGTTAATGTAAAATGTTAGCATGCTAACATTAGCATGATAATTTCGGGAAAACTGGGAATTTTTGAAAATATTGATTCTAGCACAATTGTTCTAGATTATATGAATGGCTCTGTGTTGGAATTTTTGGAATCTGTTGAAAAACGTGGACGTACAGACAGTTTGAATTGGGAATGGGTATTTCGGAATTCCTGGAATTTCGGGAAAACCGCAATTTTTTAGGAAAAATGAAATCGCTATTTTTGTTGTCCTGATTATGTGAAATGTTTTGATGGTGGAATGGTTGGGATTGGTTGAAAAATATGGACTGTGAAAACTTTCCGGCAAGAGGTGAAACAGGCTCTTTCAACTTCCTTCCCGCACTGTGCGATTCAAGAACTCCTTCATTCCACACTCCATCCAGCTGTATAATCACTCGCCATACAGCAATAGATGACATCTGCCTATTACCTGACACCTGACATGTTAGCTACTTCTCTTTGTTTATAATGTCTATTTTCTATTTCCTGCTGGACCTACTCTCTATTTTATGCTGCTGCTGTCATATATACTGTATATACTGTAATATTGTACATGGTCATTGGTTTATATTGTATATATGTTATAGACATAATATAATATATCTGTATATAAATTACTCTGTACACATATTATGTATATATTCCTATATATGTTAGATTTTTTTTATAGCTATATTAGTCTATTTATACCTGCATTGTCCTTTCCATCATTGTAACTGAGCTACTGTGTTGAACAATTTCCCTTGTGGATCATTAAAGTTTGTCTAAGTCTAAGTCTAAATAGAGCTATGGAAAACCAGAAATTCTGGGAATTCCTGGAGTTTTTTGGTACCTGCAAATTTGTTAGTTTTAATTAGTTTGAAGTTGGACCGGTGTGAATCGGATGGACAGGGATGAAGTTATGCTGGGGCAGCATGGCTCGGTTGAGAAAGCGGCCGTGCCAGAAACTTGAGGGTTCCAGGTTCGATCCCCACTTCAGTCATCCTAGTCACTGCCGTTGTGTCCTTGAGCAAGATAATTTACCCACCTGCTTCCAGTTCCACCCACACTGGTTTAAATGTAACTTAGATCATGGGTTTCACTATGTAAAGCTATGAGTCACTAGAGAAAAGGGCTATATAAATATAATTCACTTCACTTCACTGAGCCAAAAAGTGTCTAAATAATAATAATAATAAAGAATAGATGAATAAATAGTGTAGAATCTTATATGCCAACAAGAACACAATAAAAGTATGAAAAATGTATACAGATGGCATCAATTCCCAGATACAGGAAATTGGTACTGTATCAGTTCAAATTTCATTTGTGGGACACACAGTATATATTGATTCATTATTGTAAGTTACTGTGCAGATTAGATAAAATATTCTTTAATTGACATGATGCCCTCTCCTTGCAGTTTGGTTATGTTATTGTTTGAGAGTTAAGAGGTTTGACCCAACAGGCTTCAGTAGCTAGTCAGCACACGGTGCAAAGCAGCAGACTAGCCTGGCAGTACAAAATTAGCAATCCTATCTTCATTTTCAGAGTTTGGGGAATATATGCCTATCTTAAGTAGGTAAAAAAATGCTGTTTTATTTATCTGGTCTGTTAAAATCACATTTTGTAACAATTTTTAAATGATCACGATTGCTATACTAATTTTCATGAGCTTGTCAATGGGATTGTTTATTGTATCTTAGCATCAAGCATCATTGCTTATTTCAGTTCATACCAGTACATTTAAAACGCTTCTAGCATGTATTTGCACTTCATGTGTATATTAATTTACTTTCCTTTATGTGTTTGGTTTTAAAATAGTCATTCTCATTGAACCTCAAATATACATTTCAAAATGTCTAACTTTAAGTAAGGACTGTAAGGGGGAACTGTACTTTTATCACGTTACATTCCTAGATCTGCTTGGTTACATAACACCCACCATTATATAATAGATTTGGCGAAAGCAGCAGTTTTTACATGTGTTTCTTGTTAAGCTCCACCACATTGCAATAGTGTAAGAATACAATGTGGAATGTACAGCGTAAAGATACTCACCCTCCTGTGTACTGTAGACTTTATTGTATTTTACCATGAAGTCTTTGAAAAGGCCCAGCAGCTCTACAGACTCCTGACAAATAAATAGCAGACCCAACAATGCATACCTTATTGGGACTGTTTACTTAACAAAGAGATGCTTGATAAAGAAAAATCAATAATGTATTTTTCTTTTTTACTCGTGACTCATTCAAGCATGACTTTTTTTTAAAATTTCACCTCCTCCAGGGGCCGCTGAGGGGAAGCGGCTTCGGCTGTTTCTTCTGGTCCAGCTGATAAGATAATAGGAGCAAATAAACAAATGTCAGTGTACTGTACAGTGTTAAAAGTTAAAGTCCCAATGATATTCACACACACTAGGTATGGTGAAATTATCCTCTGCATTTGACCCATCCCAGTGTTCACCCCCTGGGAGGCGAGGGGAACAGTGAGCAGCAGCGGTGGCCGTGCTCGGGAATCATTTTGGTGATTTAACCCCCAATTCCAACCCTTGATGCTGAGAGGCAATAGGTCCCATTTTTAATAGTCTTTGGTATGACTCGGCTAATTTCTGTTCCGCTAACATCAATGTGTTGGACAATAAGCAACATTGTGAAGTGAACTTCCTCTCCAGGGATCACTACATTTAGTGCAATAAGTAAAACCTGTTATAGTGACTTCGGTTGCAGTGACTCCAATTATAAAAAAAACCCAGATTTTTTAAGATGCTCACCAAAACTAAACTGCCCTTGCCCGGCCCCTTACAAAGTTTTATGGAAATGTTTTTTTCTTTTTCTACTACGTAATACTATTAACAGTATCTACTACTGTTGACTTTATTACAAAGCCAAAGGGAAAGATCATTCAAAGCATAAAACTACAGCTAGCTTTTTGCACATTGTTCATAAATTAATGGGAATTGCAATATAAACAGCCTTTATTGTATAAAATTGTGTTTTTTACCTTTTGGTTGGCACTTCTGTTTGACCAGAGTTGAAGCTCCCTGCCAGGGTATGTCCCAAATTTCAAAGACACAAACCTCCGTCTAGCAAAAGCAGACAGCATTGATTATTCATTTTGAGGATTATACTATCCACTCAAAGTGATTATTTCTGATTTGGCTGCACTGACGCAAACATTTACAGGTGATTGTAGCGATGAAAAGGGGAACAACAAAAAGAAAAACAGCTGACCTTTCAATATTGGACATGCACTCGTTATCTCAAGTTGCACTATTTCTTTATTGCTTGCTTATGGTTGTCCATCGAGTCCGATGATGACATCCACTTCTATCGGTGAGTTCGTTGGTGGCTGAATAGCCCTATCCTGGATAAACAAACCCTACTGCAGGTAGGGCATGTAAATGTGGTGGTGGTGGTGGAAACGGCAACTGTAGGTGTATTCCTCCTGAGTCTTCTCTCCTGTCTCTTGGCTGTCCTATCCTCCTCCAGCAGGCGGGTGCCATCCTGGCACAGCTGACACCAGGTATTACGATCAGCAGCCACATCCTCCAGGGCCTCAGGTCTGATTTTACACTTCCTTAGTGCAGTCTTCAGCTGGTCTTTATATCGTTTCCTCTGCCCTCCAGCAGAGCGACGACCATGGTGTAGCTGGCCGTATAACACTTTGCGAGGCAGGCGGTCTGAGGGCCTCCTTACTACGTGGCCCAGCCATCGTAGTTGGTGCAGGGTGATCATGGCCTCAATACTCCTGCAGTTGGTTTTTGAGAGTATTTCAGAGTGAGGCACACGATCACGCCATGTGATCCCCAGGATGCGCTGAAGGCAGCGTATGTGGAACTGCTCTAGGGCCTTGATGTAGGGTAGTGAGGCAGATAGCTTGATAGACAGAGACCTTTGTGTGGAGATGGAGGTTCTTGTTTTGGAAGACCCGACGTCTGAGTCTCCCAAAAGCTGCCGCTGCCTGCTTGATCCTGTTCTGGACCTCACTATCAACAGTGTTGTCATCAGAAAGAATGCTCCCCAGGTATCTGAAGGATGGAACGATTGCTATTTTTCTCCAGAAACCGTGAAGACAGGTGATGCAGATGGCTTGCTGGAGCTCCACTGGCAAACTACTTCCGTCTTGCTGGTGTTGACGGTCAGTCCCATCCTGCTGTACGCTCTCACCGCAGCCGCAAGAACAGACTGAAGGTCTTGTGGGCTGTGAGATACAAGAACACAGTCATCTGCGTACTGCATCTCAACAATTCTCTCCCTCTGCAATTTGGTGGTAGCCTGAAGCCTCCTGATATTAAAGAGGTTGCCATCTCGACGGAAGTCCACTGTCACACCGCTGCTGTCCTCAATCTCCTTGTGGAGAAGCTTGGTAACACATAGCAAGAAGATGTTAAAAAGCACTGGTGCTAGTACACACCCCTGCCTTACTCCTGTATGTACAGGGAAGGGGGCAGACTCTTGACCTCCTATGGTCACTCGAGCAGTCATTCCATCATGAAACTGACGGAGGATGTTAACGAACTTAATGGGACAGCCAAACTTAAGGAGGACTTCCCATAGAAGTTCTCTCTGAACAGTGTCGAAGGCTTTGGAGAGGTCGACAAAGGCCATGAATGTTGATGTTGTTCCCTACATTTTTCCTGCAGCTGTCTAGCTGTGAAAATCATGTCCACTGTGCTCCTATTCTTTCTAAACCCGCACTGTGATTCAGGCAGTATCGACTCAGTGATGTTATTAATCAGCCTCTGGAGCATCACTTTTGCCAGAACTTTACCGGCAACAGCAAGGAGTGAAATGCCCCTACTGTTGCCACAGACAGCCTTGTCACCCTTGTTCTTGTAAATAGTGACAACATTGGCGTCTCTCCATTGTTGTGGGACGTTCTGTTCAGCCCAGACCTTTGTGATGTACTGGTGCAATGTTCTTGTGCAGAGGTATCCTCCTTGCTTCAGTAGTTCAGCCGGGATGTTGTCATTACCGGGGGATTTGTTGTTTTTGAGTAAACGGGTAGCTGATCGGACCTCCAGGAAGGTTGGGGGCTCGTCCAAATTGTGCATGACGGGAAGTGTAGGCAGTTCATCCAGAACAGTGGGGTCTGCATCAGATTCCTGATTCAACAGGGTGCTAAAGTGTTCCGCCCATCTCAGCAGGATGCTAGGTTGGTCCTTCAAGGTTGACAGGCCGTCTGCTGTTTTCAGGGGAGTGATGCAGCGGTTTGTTGGGCCGTAGGTCTTCTTGACAGCATTGTAAAAGTTGTGCATGTCATTTTTATCGGCAAAGGTTTGGATTTCATGTGCCTTTTTTCTCCACCACTCATTCTGCATCCTCCCAACAGCCCTTTGCACTTCTCCTCGAGCTCTCTGCCATTTCTGCCTGGAGCTACTGGATGAAGGGTTCTCTAGGGTTGCCCTGTGTGCTTTGTGCATATCCTTCAACAGGACATGGATGGTGTCCGAGTTTTCATCAAACCAGTCTTGGTGGTTCTTGCTCTTGAAGCCGATTGTTTGGGCTGCTGCCTCATAGAGAGCCAAGCTGATAGAGTTCCAGTTCTGGTCGATAGAGTTCTCAGAAGAGTTCAAGGAAGACTCCAGAGCCCCAAGTTTCTCAGCCAGGGAGCGGCGAAAGTCATTTCTTGGATCAGGGTTTTCCAGGCGGGCGCAGTCTAGCTTCTTCCTTTTGGGTCCTCGCCGTCTCAAGGGGGGGCGCACTTGCATGTGGACATTGGTCATAATCAAATGATGATCTGTCCAGCACTCTGCACCTCTCATGGCACGGGTGATGAGGACGTCTTTGATGTCACTACGCCTCACTATGATATAATCTATCAGGTGCCAATGTTTAGAATGGGGGTGCATCCATGAAGTCTTATATTTAGCCTTCTGCTGGAAGATAGTGTTGGTTATGGTCAGGTTATGCTCTGAGCAGAGAGTAAGCAATCTCATCCCATTTGAGTTAACCTGACCAACTCCATGTCTGCCAAGTACTCCACTCCATATCCTGTTGTTCTGTCCCACTCGGGCATTAAAATCCCCAAGCAAGAAAATCTTGTCATTCTTGGGGATCCGGCAAAGAGCCTCATCAAGTGACTGGTAGAAGGAATCCTTGACCTCATTCTCAGATGGCAGGGTCGGTGCATAAGCACTGAGAAGTGTGGCGTAGCGATTCCTGACCAGGGGGATACGGAGGGTCATTAGTCTCTCACTAATGCCGACAGGTGTTTCAGTGAGTCTTGGCAGCAGTGTGTTTTTGATGGCCAGTCCTACACCATGCAGATGTTGTCCTCCTGAGGGGTAGCCTTTCCAGAAGAATGTGTAGCCCATACCTTCCTCAGTTAGAGAGCCTTCATCCAGGATCCTGGTCTCACTCAGGGCTGCAATGTCAATGTTGTAGCGATTCAGCTCTGCAGCAACCAAGGCAGTTCTCCTGTGAGGCCTGTCAGATCTGCCGTACGAGTCCAGGAGAGTCCTTACATTCCATGTTGCCAGTTTCAAGTTGCATGATTTTTTATTTTTATTTCGACCGCAGGTATGGAATGGCCCGATAGGTGCGGTATCCTATCCAGGCGAGATTGAGTGGGCAATTTTTAGGCCACCTTTTCTAGGCCCGTCCTCAATTGAGGTGAGCAGTGCCGTCCCTAAATAAGGCTGCTCAAACACACAGGGGTCTGCCGAAAACAGCTTCCACTCAACCGAGCTGTTAGCGACCTATACCCTGTGCTGCTGCCGTGCAGGGTTCTAGCTAAGAGCTTCCAGTCCATTCAAACCTGCTCCCGTTGCCAGAAACCCCATCGCCGTCAGACTTCAACCAGATGTTAGTCCAGGTACTGTTCACCATGGTCAGAAGTGGGTACCTGCGCAAGGAGATATTTAAGTGCCAAAGGAGGTGCGTTTTCTCCAGTAGCACTATCTTCACCACAATGAGGTAAACCCGGTGGCATGGGTGAGCCCATGACGACCAGCCCCCCATCATGACTGCAGGAGGTTGCCGGGTCCTTAATCTTTCAAGGCCCGCCTATTGCGCACCGCCAGCACATTGCTTTTCTGTCAGGGTGTGCTCCCTTAGCCTTTGCCTAAATAAGCTGACCCACAAGGCAATGGGGCTATTTACCCATAGTTGGGTCAGGGTTGACGGGCGTCAGGGCGTGTTCCACACAATGGTGGGCCTATACGCCACGTCTCTGGGGCCCACTGCTGCTCCGAGATCCCCTTCAGTTTAGTTCGGGGTCTGCAAAGACCCTTATCCGTGTGTGGCCACGAGGAGGCACTGAAGGAGTCTTGGTGGTGGAGAGGCTTTGTACCAGCAGGAGGAGACTTACGCACTCGGCTCCTCTTTTTAACCCCCGAGGGGGGCTAGCTGGCGGCGGTAGCTGTAAGCAGAGAGTAGCAAGCAGAAAGCAACCTGCAACATGCACTATCTACAGACATCTCTCTACTTCTACTGCACTAGACGCGTCACACACACCCTGTGTAAGACACACACACACTTTATACTTAACACAAAACACACAGCTTACCTTCAGTTTCTGGAGTTCAGGATAGAAGTCACAAGTCCGGAGCATAGCTGATTTTTTACACTGCGTGTTACTCAGCTCCACTGTTATGCTGTACCGGATACCCTTAACCAGCTGGAAAAGAAAACCACACATATTTAATTTTATTCAAGCATGCATAGTACTCATGCACTCTAATATGTATGAAAGCCCGACAAGTTTTTAGTTTGTCTATATTGTTCTTGTTCATGTTGAATAGTACGCTTTGTGCAGCACCACGTGACACTGTCAAGTGATCACAGCTAGTGGTCTCCCTATACAACCTTCCGAAACATACTGATATTGGAGTCTTTCGTATTGGCCTAAACCAATAATGATACGATGTCAGTATGAATCATACGTACCTTAATTATTGTGTTGTGTGGAATTTTAGAAGAGGTTTGATGAAGTGAAATTAGTCACACAGAGAACAATGGTAGGTAGAAAAAACACTAATCTATTTATTATTAACTATCTGGGATGGACTTATGCTGTCGATGATTAGATTAAAGGGAAATGGTAATTGTTTTTGCCTACCATGTTTAGCTTGTGTAAATGACAAGTAAATTCAAGAAAAGACCAACCTTGTGTCCTTTTTGGAAGACATTTAGATGTTAACTGGCTGTCCAGCTCCGCACAAGTAAACTTGCTGCAGGACTACTTGTATTGGAAGCTGATCTGATATATATTTTTTGTTGAATTCAGACTGATATACAAAATCAATTTTGGTTTAGAACATCCCTAATCACAGCAAGCTAAATGCTAAAGGCCGATACAGGAGTTGTTCATGTTCATACTTTGCTCCATTTGCTTTATTTTGATCAATCAATTGTATGCACTATAATGAAGATAATAAGTGTACGATATGTTCAAATTGTGCCCTGTGATGAGGTGGCGACTTGTCCAGGGTGTACCCCGCCTTCCGCCCGAATGCAGCTGAGATAGGCTCCAGCGACCCCCCGCGACCCCAGAAAGGCACAAGCGATAGAAAATAGATGGATGGATGTTCAAATTGTTGCATCCATCCATCCATTTTCTACCGCTTGTCCCGTTCGGGGTCGCGGGGGTGCTGGAGACTATCTCTGCTGCATTCGGGCATTGTTCTGTAATATTGTATTCATATATTGTTAAATTGTTTATAAATTATTTTTCTGAACAAAACTTTTGTTTTTTTTTGTTTACCTAAAATGTTTGTTCTGTGTTTTATTCTGACTGTATTCATCATAATCAACAAATTAGATCATTCAATGATCTTGAAAAAATGTAAGGAGCCATAAGTAATAATTTAATGTCAGGTCATCATTAAATGGCCCTCATATGTCAAAAGGCATTAATAAATCATGTTATTTTCAAATACCTCTATAACGGATAACAGTAGTTCAGCCAGGATATGTTAATTTCAAAATTAGATTTACAGCCCCAAAATCTTGTTATTGTTTTCATTTCGATGTCCCGCCTACTACCGTCTGACTAAATAGAAAGTTAATGAGTGTGTTACATCCAGTTTGCCAGTTACGCACCGCCACCTTCGTTGAGCTACCGCCACTGGTAAAGTTACTAAACATGTCAGACCTTAGTAAATCAAAACGGCGTTGTTAAGATTCTCAACTTATTCATGACAAAGCCAGGAACAAAATGAGGATTTGTACCGGGGATGCCTTCGAAAGATGAAGACGATTGAAGGCGGAGAAGATTTTTTCATCTGACGCCATACTTGCTAATTTCTTCCTTGATAGGTAAGTCGGGCACTTAGGTTTTCTTATTACTTGTAATAAATGGAAATGGACATTTCGTAAGTAAACTATATTGTCCAATACAGTCTATGATCTTGTCTAACAAAGCTAGTATGTTTGTGCAACGAATGCTTAGTGTGGTGGGGCTCAGCTCCTTGTGTAATGCTTAGCATGCCAGCTCGGTCAATGACACATCGACATATAGACTAGCGGGGGATATATATGGCCGTTAGCCTGTATGTCGATGTGTATTCGAAATGACAGGGCAAAATATATTTTCGACAAATAAAACCTATGTGTATATGGGTATTGTCAGTGCATATTTCGTTCTCAATATGCTGATACGCTGAGGAAATGGGTTCCAACATTAGAACGGCTGTCATCATGGCAATGTGAAACGTATGGAGACAGCCAAATCACATGATAAAATAATTCCTCATTTGTGTAGCCAAAAGGCATACCTTGGTAAAGTGTCTCTGTAGTTTTGGGCGTACATTAGGCTGCTAAGCATGCTCTACTTATTTTCACTAATATAACCATTGCTAGCATTGGTTGTAGTTTGTTTTAGTCTTTGTTTTCTGATAGTACTGACAATACCATATGATTGCCATTTGTTGTGATATTGTACCTTGGCATGACGTACTTCTTCTTGAAAATAGCCTTATTTCTGTGTAAAATGCGTTGGTTAGAGATGTGTTATTGACAAAACGCTTGTCTATTCAGCTATCATGGTCCCAGCGCCTCAACTCCTAGTAAGAGGCAGTGGAAGTTTAAAGTTCCTTGGAGTAGCCCAGTCGATCGAGCTGGAGTCGGCTGCGTATCTGGCAACCTCAGTCAGGGAGAGAGGGAGGGGACTACAGAATTTTGACCATAATTGCAGTACCATTTCTGGCCACATTATTACATATGGCTCCTTTAACTAAAGAGTATTGGTTTCGGCAATAAGATCATCCCTCGTCACATCAAGTTTGTGGTTTTACTAAATTGTGTGTTTTAAAGCACAATCTATGTATTTTTTGGCCTAAATTTAGCATTTTCAAGCAGAAACATGCTAAATGAACTAACACTATTACAGTAGTATTGGCCACTTGATGATACCAAACCAATCAGTATTGCGGCCACTGATTGTCTCAACCTCAGGAGCCATACGGTCCTGCCTTTAGGAGTGTCAAGCTGACTTTGTGGATCGATGTTATTTCGTGTTTAGGGGGCTGTTGTAATAAATTAAAAAAAACGTCTTTAGAATGTTTTTAAGGTCTAGCTATAAATATAATCTATTTCCTCTTCTCATAATTTAATTTACCACGGCCATGCCTGAAACCACTTAAACTAATTAAGGGAGTACTGTGTACTTTGTATTGTATAGATATCAACATTTGCGATCATTGGACATTGTCCACACCATGACTATCAACAAGTTATATCCGCTTAAAAGGTAAAACCACAGACACGCGAGGGCGTAGCCGCATAAGCCTAACAGTATATCGTTATTTTTTTTGTATTGTATTGAAAATTGAGACCGTGTGCGTTCAGGTTTGAATTCAGGTCAATGCAGCATTAATTTGTTAGTATAGTGCTTGTTATTGAATCCATTACTTCTGGTTGCTGTTATGCTAACACATGCTAACTTGACGCAGTTTTAAATCCTCCAGCGACTGATGTTAATAGCTGCTTAATTAAATATTTATTAACTACACCTGTTTGGTGGCAGCGATGAGCTTGCTGACTTTACGGAGGTGCATGGCGTTGGATCCCAAATTGTATCGCTCCTCGGCAAACCGCAGAGCATTTTTCAAGCCGGGGTCGGACTCCATCAGTCGGATAGGAGAGCCGGGAGGACCGAAGAGAGGCCGGTCCATGTCCTCACCAAGCCCCAGCGACGAGCCCGTTACGGCGGCCAAGGCCATGCAGAGGATGGTCTGGCATCCCGTCAACATGCTGTCTTTTTCGGTGTGTTTGCGAAAGAAAGAGAATGTGTGTCCAGTTTGCCCTGAGCTTTAAAGCAGAGAGTTTGTGTTTGTGCCAAGACAAACACTTTGACGATGTTGTTGTCAAACAAATCTGTGACGACTCTGTGGGAGGAGCCAGTGGAGTCAGCGAGCGGGGTGCGTTCAAAAACAGACACTGTCACGAATTTACTTGTTGTAAAATTACTAAACAATTGGTAATAAATATGTTATATATGACATATAATGTATGTAATACTGCGTCAGTTTATAAACCAAACTCGTAAGTGGTTGTTCATAACGTGTAATGTGACGTCTAATTTGAAGTCCAATTTTAACTTTGATTTACCAGCCTCAATTCTTTCTCTTACCAAGTAATAATCTTCAATACGAATCATTACCTGCAGTGCCTTAATAAATAAATAACGTGGTATATAATTTTGCGCCATTTTACACGCCCTCTGCTGGTGACCAATTGATTTTAATTTTTTGTATGGTAAAGTCACCAAAGGTATAGGTCTGAATGTGGTGCTTGAAATGTTTGAACATATTTTACTGTAACCTCTGTGTTTGGGACATACAATCCTATAAAAACTTTGGTCAATGATTGTCTGCAGGACAAAAGTGCTCTGCTGTTTTAAAAATCTGCTGCAAATATGTCAGCGAGTAAGTTTTGAAAGGCACTTACGGCCGAATTTGACCCGCGTGACACTTTTTCAAATATGCTTTTATTTAGTGAAAATATAATTTTGGCCGTATTTGATTCACTGTAAATTGTAGCTGTATACATTAATGCTGTATAGTGACCAGCAGGCTGTCGACAGCAATAGACTTAAAAAAAATACACAAAACAACCAAAAACTTTTACCCTCATTTTGCAAAATCATCATTAGCATTAGCAACAATTCCAGACACATTTTATTTTATGTGAAGTATGTCAATTGTCGTGGCTGCCTCCAATTAATTGTTTGTAATCACTATATACCTATATCCATCCATCCATCTTCTACAGCTTGTCCCTCTCTGGGTTGCTGGGGTGTTAGAGCCTATCCCATATATATATATATATATATATATATATATATATATATATATATATATATATATATATATATATATATATATATATATATATATATATATATATATATATATATATATATATATATATATATATATACATATATATATATATATATATATATATATATATATATATATATATATATATATATATATATATATATATATATATATATATATATGTATGTGTGTGTGGGAAAAAATCACAAGACTATTTCATCTCATCATCTATTTCATTTCATATATATATATATATATATATATATATATATATATATATATATATATCTTAGAAATGAAGGCTATTCCACAAAATTGTTTGGGTGACCCCAAACTTTTGAACGGTAGTGTGTATATATATATATATATATATATATATATATATATATATATATATATATATATATATATATATATATATATATATATATATATATATATATATACTGTATATATATATATATATATATATATATATATATATATATATATATATGTATATATATATATATATATATATATATATATACACACTACCGTTCAAAAGTTTGGGGTCACCCAAACAATTTTGTGGAATAGCCTTCATTTCTAAGAACAAGAATAGACTGTTGCGTTTCAGATGAAAGTTCTCTTTTTCTGGCCATTTTGAGCGTTTAATTGACCCCACAAATGTGATGCTCCAGAAACTCAATCTGCTCAAAGGAAGGTCAGTTTTGTAGCTTCTGTAACGAGCTAAACTGTTTTCAGATGTGTGAACATGATTGCACAAGGGTTTTCTAATCATCAATTAGCCTTCTGAGTCAATGAGCAAACACATTGTACCATTAGAACACTGGAGTGATAGTTGCTGGAAATGGGCCTCTATACACCTATGTAGATATTGCACCAAAAACCAGACATTTGAAGCTAGAATAGTCATTTACCACATTAGCAATGTATAGATTGTATTTCTTTAAAGTTAAGACTAGTTTAAAGTTATCTTCATTGAAAAATAAGGACATTTCAATGTGACCCCAAACTTTTGAACGGTAGTGTATATATATACCTGTGTGTGTGTGTGTGTGTGTGTGTGTGTATGTATATATATATATATATATATATATATATATATATATATATATATATATATATATATATATATATATATATATATATATATACATATATATATATATATATATATATATATATATATATATATATATATATATATATATATATATATGTATATATCAGTGGCGTGCGGTGAGGTTAATGTCTGGTGAGGCACGACTGCATCATCACAGTCAGATTTACAAACATACAGTATGAACCTGCAGTGCAGGTGTACCTAATGTTGTGTCCCTGCGGTCGTTCGCGGCTCCTGCAGCGCGAGCATTGTTGTTTTTGCACTTTTTGGCTTCTTGTTAAGTGACTTTTTTTGGGTGGATTCGGTCTTGCACGTGGAGGGTTTGGGTGTGGGCTTTGGTTGGTGTGGCCGCGGCGCTCCCGTCGGGCGGTGCATTCTGCGGCGGAGGTGCTTGGCACCAGGAGGCGGGGTTATGAGACGAGCCTCACACAGTGTGTCTTCGCAGCAGAGTTTTATGAATGCTCAGCACTAAAAATACGTTACACACATACAGTTGTTGACAAAATACACTGTACATTATATACCTCAGCTAACTAAATTATGGAAATGTATAATATAATTCATATAGCAATACGGTCTCACTGCACAGCAGGCCAGCAGTTAGCCGAGTCATTGCGCACAATCCATGTTGAGGCACAACGCAGTGACGTGCCTCAACTGGCTGCTGATCACCGCCAGTGACTCTTAGGAAAGACTGGGTGGCAACCAAGAACAGTTTGGTCGACCACTGGAGAGACAGTTGGCAGCTCGGAAAGACGGCACCCGGGACAGTATGGGTTAGCACCCCAGCCTGTATCTTTCGTGAGAAAGAACCCAAATAAGCTACGGAAAACCCTACAGAGCAATACCCCCAGGAGATCCCGAGAGGGGGGGAGGATGAGATCTCCAATCGGACGGACCAAAGGTTAACGACCCCCGCAAACGAACTGACTACGAGTATGACATGTATCTGCGGCAAGCTGTGCAAAAATCAACGTGGCTTAAGAATCCATCAGGCCAGAATGAAATGTTTGGAGCGGGAGAGCGAGGTTCAACGCACAGGTCCTGGACCTGGTGAGACGCAGGAGGAGCCCGGATAGGAGACACCCCACAGATCCCAGTCCCTCCACGTACCAAAGTCTCTCAATCCCAGCAGAGTAGTTCCACAGCAGCGGATTAAATGGCCCCAAGCAAACAGACGGAGCGAGTGGCTGCAGTTTGATGAGGACGTGTCCAACATCATCCAAGCCACAGCCAAAGGAGATGTCGACAGCAGGCTCCAGGCAATGAGTACCATCATCGTCAGCTATGGCTCAGAAAGATTCGGACGGATGGAGAAGGGCAACACTGAGGCCACCCCCTACACCATGAACCGCAGGGCCACTAAGATACACCAACTGCGCCAGGAGCTTCGAACCCTCAGGAAACAGTTCAAGAGAGCTGCCGAGGAGGACAAACAACCTTTAGAAGAGCTGCGCAACATCCTGCGGAAGAAGCTGACAACTCTCCGCAGAGCAGAGTGGCACAGGAGGCGTGGAAGAGAGAGAGCTAGGAAGCGAGCAGTCTTCATTGCCAACCCCTTTCGGTTTGCTAAACAGCTGCTCGGGGACAAGCGCAGTGGCCGGCTCGAGTGCCCAAGAGAGGAAGTGAATCGCTTCCTCCAGAATACCATGAGCGACCCACTGAGGGGACGAGATCTAGGACCCAACAGAGCGCTCATCAGCCCTGCGCTACCAACGGCAGAGTTCCAGTTGACAGAGCCCAGTTTGAAGGAGGTTGAAGAGGTCATCAAGGCACCCCGCTCAGCATCTTCCCCGGGCCCCAGTGGTGTACCTTACCTCGTCTACAAGCGCTGTCCAGGGCTTCTCAAGCATCTGTGGAAGACCTTGAAGGTGATCTGGAGAAGGGGGAGAGTGACCGACCAGTGGAGGTGTGCAGAGGGAGTTTGGATCCCCAAGGAGGAGGACTCGAAAAACATCAACCAGTTTCGGACTATATCACTTCTGAGTGTGGAAGGGAAGGTGTTCTTCAGCATCGTCTCCCAAAGACTGACCGAGTTTCTCCTCAAGAACAACTACATCGACACTTCAGTGCAGAAGGGGGGGATTCCTGGAGTTCCTGGCTGTCTGGAGCACAACGGTGTCGTCACACAGCTCATCAGAGAGGCCCATGAGAGCAGAGGGGAACTTGCTGTGTTGTGGTTGGACCTGACTAACGCCTATGGGTCCATCCCACACAAGCTAGTTGAGCTTGCGCTACACCGCCACCATGTTCTCAGCAAGATCAAGGACTTGATCCTGGATTATTACAATAACTTCAGGCTCCGGGTCACTTCTGGGTCAATAACCTCTGACTGGCATCGCTTTGAGAAGGGAATAATAACAGGATGCACCATCTCCGTTGTCCTTTTTACACTGGCGATGAATATGGTGGTAAAGTCTGCTGAGGTGGAATGCAGAGGGCCTCTATCCAGATCAGGTGTTCGACAGCCCCCCATTAGAGCCTATATGGATGACCTTACCATAACAACAACATCAGTACCAGGGAGCAGGTGGATCTTGCAGGGATTGGAGAGGCTCATTGGGTGGGCCAGGATGAGTTTCAAGCCCGCAAAGTCAAGGTCCATGGTGCTGAAGAAGGGGAAGGTGGTCAACAAATTCCAATTCACAATCTCAGGAACGGTCATTCCATCCATCACGGAGCAACCAGTCAAGAGCTTGGGAAAGCTCTTTGACTCCAGCCTGAAGGACTCTGCTGCTATCCAGAAGTCTACAGAAGAGCTTGGAGGGTGGCTCACCAAAGTAGACAAGTCTGGCCTACCTGGTAGATTCAAAGCCTGGATCTACCAGCACTCCATCCTTCCCAGAGTCCTGTGGCCTCTCCTTGTATATGCAGTCCCAGTAACAACAGTGGAATCCTTTGAGAGGAAGATCAGCAGCTTTCTGCGGAAATGGCTGGGTCTCCCCCGCAGCCTCAACAGCGCTGCTCTGTACGGGACAAGTAACATCCTGCAGCTACCCTTCAGTGGGCTCACTGAAGAATTCAAGGTGGCATGCACAAGAGAAGCCCTACAGTACAGCGACTCCAGGGACTGCAAGGTGTCATCAGCCGGGATTGAAGTGAGGACAGGAAGGAAGTGGAAGGCAGAAAAGGCAGTGGAGGTGGCTGAGTCACGCCTTAGGCAAAAGGCACTGGTTGGGACCATAGCAACAGGGAGAGCAGGCTTGGGCTACTTCCCAAAGACCCAAGTCGGCCAGGCCCGGGGCAAAGAAAGACGACATCTACTCCAGGAGGAGGTCCGAGCAGGCTTGGAGGAAGAGCGAGTGGGCAGGATAGTGGGACTCCGGCAACAGGGGGCATGGACAAGATGGGAGGGAACGTTGCAGCGCAAAGTCACCTGGTCAAACATCATGCAGGCAGACCTCCACCGCGTCCGGTTCCTCGTGGCAGCAGTCTATGATTCCCTCCCTAGCCTAGCAAACCTCCATGTTTGGGGGAAGAGCGAGACACCCTCCTGCTTCCTTTGCTCCGGAAGAGGCTCCTTGGAACATCTCCTCAGCAGTTGCCCAAAGTCTCTGGCTGATGGTCGCTATCGCTGGCGTCATGACCAGGTACTCAAAGCAGTTGCTGAGAGCATAGCCTCAGCCATCAGCACCAGCAAGCAACATCATGCGCCAAAGAAGGCAATCTCATTCATCAAAGCTGGAGAGAGACCTTGTGCACGTCCAAAGACAACAACAGGACTCCTTCACACAGCCGCTGATTGGCAGCTACACGTTGACCTGGGAAAATAACTGAGGTTCCCCCAGCACATTGTAAAAACATCTCTACGGCCAGACATGATCATCATTTCAGAGGCTTCAAAACACCTCATCATGCTGGAACTAACAGTGCCTTGGGAGGAGCGGATTGAGGAAGCCAACGAAAGGAAACGTGCCAAGTATCAGGAGATGGTGGAGGACTGCAGGGGCAGGGGCTGGAGGACTTTCTATGAGCCAATAGAAGTTGGCTGCCGTGGCTTTGCAGGACGCTCCCTCTGCAAAGTGCTTGGCCGATTGGGAGTCACAGGGGCGGCCAAAAGCAGGGCCATTCAATCCGCAAGTGAAGCGGCAGAGAAAGCCACGAGGTGGTTGTGGCTGAAAAGGGCAGATCCGTGGGTTGCTACTGGGACACAAGCAGGGACTTGATCACCCCGGCTGGGTCGCCTGGACGAGGGTGTATGATGTTGTGAGACCCGAAACACCCGATGAATCCAGGATACATCTTTGATGATGTGTCCCAGTGCATCCAGGTGATGTATCTTTCAAGCGTCTCTTCTCAGTATTTGAACGGCAAATGTGAAAATAAAAATAAAAATATTCTAAAACTGGTGAAGTTAAATGGAAAATAACTTTAGTATAATCACTGGATACATCACGCACAGGCATCCTCCATAAAGGGATACACCCCTACCAGGAGGATCGTCATACTCGTTCGAGTGACCGCCGATGATGATGATGATGATAACAATTTAATTAATTTTTTTTTCTTTTTACTTTTTTTTTTCTTTCCATGATGGCAGGTGAGGCCGTGCCTCCCCTGCCTCTAGTGACGGCACGCCACTGGTATATATATATATATATATATATATATATATATATATATATATATATATATATATATATATATATATATATATATATATATATATATATGTATATATATATATATATATATATATATATATATATATATATATATATATATATATATATATATATATATATATAATCACTGATGATGTGTCCAGGTTGCACCGTAAGGTGTATTATGAAACCGATCCAGTATGGCATCGCCATTGACTTCCAGGAAGAGGCTGGATGACAACCTCGAAAGAGTGGTGACAACTGGAGAGACAGTTGACAGCCCGGAAAGACGGCAACCGGGGCAGGGAGGGGTAGCATCCCAAGCTGCAGCTCCTGCAAGGGAGCACCCAAATAACGCTGCGAAAAACCCTGAAGACACATAAGATCAAGATAGGCTGCCTGAGGAAACCCGTGGTGCAACGCACAGGGCCAGTACCTTGTACGGCCCTGATGAGACGGCGGAGGACCCAGGCCCGGACATTCCCCACAGTGCCTGGAACCTCCAAGCACCACCGGCGCAACCCCGGGGCAGACCGTCGGAGGGGGGACGCGTGGCGTGGAGCGCTACCTGGACACAAGTCGAGGGACTGATCACCCTCGGCTGGGTCGCCCGGGAGAGGGTGTTTGATTAATACCCGAAACACCCTATGACCCCGGGAGAATCACTGATGATGTGTCCAGGTTGCACCGTAAGGTGTATTATGAAACCTATATATATATATATATATATATATATATATATATATATATATATATATATATATATATATATATTAGGGCTGCGAATCTTTGGGTGTCTCACGATTCGATTCAATATCGATTCTTGGGGTCAAGATTTGATTCAAAATCGATTTTTTTTTTCCGATTCAACGCGAATCTCGATTCAAAAACGATATTTTTCCGATTAAAAACGATTCTCTAGTCATTCAATACATAGGATTTCAGCAGGATCTACCCCAGTCTGCTGACATGCAAGCAGAGTAGTAGATTTTTGTAAAAAGCTTTTATAATTGTACAGGACAATGTTTTATCAACTGATTGCAATAATGTAAATTTGTTTCAACTATTAAATTAATCAAAAATATGACTTATTTTACCTTTGTGAAAATATTGGACACAGTGTGTTGTCAAGCGTATGAGATCAATGCAAGTGTAAGCCACTGTGACACTATTGTTCTTTTTTCATTTTTTTTTTTCATAAATGTCTAATGATAATGTCAATGGGGAATTTTTGATAACTGCTATGTTGAAATTGTAACTAATATTGATACTGTTGTTGATAATATTCATTTTTGTTTCACTACTTTTGGTTTGTTCTGTGTCGTGTTTCTGTCTCCTCTCAATTGCTCTGTTTATCGAAGTTCTGAGTGTTGCTGGGTCGGGTTTGGTTTATATATATATATAGACACACACACTTGTCAATCGATCAATCAATCAATCAAAGTTTATTTATATAGCCCTAAATCACAGAGGGGGCAGAGCAGAAAAGAGACGGCAGATCAACTGGTCTAAAAGGGGGGTCTATTTAAAGGCTAGAGTATACAAATGAGTTGTAAGATGGGACTTAAATGCTTCTACTGAGGTAGCATCTCTAACTGTTACCGGGAGGGCATTCCAGAGTACTGGAGCCCGAATAGAAAACGCTCTATAGCCCCCAGACTTTTTGGGGGCTCTGGGAATCACTAATAAGTCGGACTTCTTTGAACGCAGATTTTTGGCCGGGACATATGGTACAATACAATCAGCAAGATAGGATGGTGCTAGACCGTTTACTTTGTATATGTAAGTAGTAAAACCTTGAAGTCGCATCTTAAGTGCACAGGAAGCCAGTGCAGCTGAGCCAGAATAGGTGAAATATGACCAAACTTTCTTGTTCTTGTCAAAAGTCTAGCAGCCGCATTTTGTACCAACTGTAATCTTTTAATTCTAGACATAGGGATGCCCGAAAATAATTTGTTACAGTAATCGAGACGAGACGTAATGAACGCATGAATAATGATCTCAGCGTCACTGGTGGACAAAATGGAACAAATTTTTACGATATTACGGAGATGAAAGAAGGCCGTTTTAGTAACGCTCTTAATGTGTGACTCAAACGAGAGAGTTGGATCGAAATTAATACCCAGATTCTTTACCGAGTAGGCTTGTGTAATTGTTTGGTTGTCAAATGTTAAGGTGGTATTGTTAAAAAAGTGTCGTGTCTAGCAGGACCGATAATCAGCATTTCCGTTTTCTAAGCGTTGAGTTGCAAAAAGTTAGCGGACATCTATTGTTTAATGTCATTAAGAAACGCCTCCAGGTGACTACAATCCAGCATGTTGGTCAGCTTTAAGGGCATGTAGAGTTGGGTGTCATCAGCATAACAGTGAAAGCTAACACCGTATTTGCGTATGATGTCACCTAGCGGCAGTATGTAGATGCTGAAGAGTGCAGGGCCAAGAACCGAACCCTGGGGAACTCTGCATGTTACCTTAACATACTCCGAGGTTACATTTTATGGGAAACACACGGCATCCTGTCAGTAACATAGGAGTTAAACCAAGACAAGCCTAAGTCTGACATACCAATACGTGTTTTGATACACTCTAATAAAATATTATGATCGACAGTATCGAAAGCAACGCTAAGATCAAGAAGCAGCAACATAGATGATGCATCAGCATCCATCGTTAGCAATAGATCATTAGTAATTTTTGCGAGGGCTGTCTCTGTAGAGTGATTTGCCCTGAAACCGGACTGAAAGGGTTCACAGAGATTGTTAGATGCTAAGTGTTCATTTAGCTGCTGTGCAACAATTTTTTCGAGGATTTTCGAAATAAAGGAAAGGTGGGATACCAGCCGGTAGTTTACCATGAGGTCAGGATCGAGGTTAGGTCTTTTGAGCAGAGGATGAATAAGCATTTTTTTGCCAGAGGAAAGTGATAAGTTTATAATATTTAGTCTTTATTTTAAGGGACAATGCACAGAAACATTAAGCTCAAAGACAGATATGTTCTGTACCAGATTATAGCTAAATAGCTAATTTCCATCTGCAGTCCCTGGCTACCTAAATTAAAGGGATACAAAAATCATGCAATAAAATTATGACAATAAAATCATACATGCCCTTTCATGGACACATACTTAATATACAATACAACCACACCTCAGTTACATCATCACACAAAGACATTACATGCTTTTGTTCACATCTGTCATCATTTGTAAAAACCACCATGATTTTAACAGACACACCTCACAATTTACAACAAAAATGCTCTAATGGATAAATATAATACACATTAAGTTGATGTGTCAAACATAATGCCCACCTTAGTGACCGTGTGAGCAGCTTTGATTTAGCACTGATGGTCCTAATATTACAAACAGTTCCTTGATAAGTTTCCCAGGAAGTGGGTCAAGTAAACATGTTGTTTGTTTTATCCCGTTTACGCGCCGAAGGAATGTTATTTAATCAAAAAGAGAGACTATTTTGGACGGCAATATCCGTCGTATATACATTTGTATCTGTGTTAATAGAACCCAGTTGGAGTTGGGATGCGTTGTCTTTAATCTCCTTCTGATTAGTTAAATTTTCTTATTAAAGAAATTCATAAAGTCATCTGCCGAGTGGGTGGAGCTACTGGGAGGAGTCCCTTTTGGGTTAGCGATGCTACTGTACTGAACAAATATTTAGGATCGTTTTTGTTGAGGCGGATGAGATTTGAGTAGTAATTAGCTTCAGCTAAGGTAAGCATGCGTTTATAAGTTATTAAACTATCACTCGATGCTTGATGGAAAACTTCAAGTTTAGTCGCACACCATTTGCGTTCTTGTGTGTGTGAGGTTGATTGTTGAGTGAGGAAGCAGAGAAGTCCAAAGGGGCTAGGCAGGGCGAGGTCCGTGAAACAAGCGGGAGGTCCGTGGGGGCTGAGAGAGGCGTCAAGAGGTCTGTGTCCAAAGCGGGGGTTGAGGATTGAGGGAGGCAGTCGAGATCCAGCGGGGAGTCCAAGGAAGCGAGACGCACAGCTCGGATCCGAGGCGACGGAAGGAAAACAGGGACATCAACAGAAGATTCCGTTCTGGCACGGATAGCAGGTTGAGCAGGATTTTCTTGAAGGCAGGACCTCTCATTAGCGCCAGGTGCGTAGATTGCTGGTGAATGAATGCAGCTGCCGGCTGCCACAGGGCGAACACGTGCCCGGCGCGCCCCTGGTAGTGCGCGGCCGTGGGCGTGTCCTGAGACGCGCTCCCAGAGGCGCAACCAGAGGCGCAACCAGCAGCATGCAAAGACGAGGGCGCATAGGAATGCGCCTGGCCGTGACAGATGTCAACAATTGGAAAAACCATAACAAGTTGTGCAAATTCCCAACGGCTCGTTGTATGAAGGAAAGAAATATTGTCTTATAATATCTCTGCAATGCCTCCATGGTTTGATTTCAAATCTCAGGACTTATGCAGATCCCAAATAAACAAAAACAAGTTACGATATATATGTACACTACCGTTCAAAAGTTTGGGGTCACATTGAAATGTCCTTATTTTTGAAGGAAAAGCACTGTACTTTTCAATGAAGATAACTTTAAACTAGTCTTAACTTTAAAGAAATACACTCTATACATTGCTAATGTGGTAAATGACTATTCTAGCTGCAAATGTCTGGTTTTTGGTGCAATATCTACATAGGTGTATAGAGGCTTATTTCCAGCAACTATCACTCCAGTGTTCTAATGGTACAATGTGTTTGCTCATTGGCTCAGAAGGCTAATTGATGATTAGAAAACCCTTGTGCAATCATGTTCACACATCTGAAAACAGTTTAGCTTGTTACAGAAGCTACAAAACTGACCTTCCTTTGAGCAGATTGAGTTTCTGGAGCATCACATTTGTGGGGTCAATTAAATGCTCAAAATGGCCAGAAAAAGAGAACTTTCATCTGAAACTCGACAGTCTATTCTATTCTATATATGCTCCAGCGCCCCCCGCGACCCCGAAGGGAATAAGCGGTTGAAAATGGATGGATGGATGGATGGATGTATATATATATATATATATATATATATATATATATATATATATATATATATATATATATATATATATATATATATATATATATATATATATATATATATATATATATATATATATATGTATATATATATGTATATATATATATATATATATATATATATATATATATATATATATATATATATATATATATATATATATATATATATATATATATATAGACAGTCTATTCTATTCTATATATGCTCCAGCGCCCCCCGCAACCCCGAAGGGAATAAGCGGTAGAAAATGGATGGATGGATGGATGGATATATATATATATATATATATATATATATATATATATATATATATATATATATATATATATATATATATATATATATATATATATATACACATATAAATTATATGGGTAGATATTCTAAAAAGTACTGTTTACTTGTTGAAATACACTTTTTAGAACAAATATCTACCCACATAATTTATATGTGTATATAATATATATATATATATATATATATATATATATATATATATAGATACACATACATACATACATACATATATATGTGTATATATATATATATATATATATATATATATATATATATATATATATATATATATATATATATATATATATATATATATATATATATATATATATATATATATATATACACATATATATACACATATAAATTATATGGGTAGATATTCTAAAAAGGGTATTTCAACAAGTAAACAGTACAGTAGGTAGTTGATGTTGATATATGTAATGCACATAAGGGTATTCTAGTCAGATGCGCGTGTGTAAATATGCGATGTGTAAATATCAAAATATTACACGTCGAATCACTTTTTGTCAGGCAATATTACATTTAATGACAATTTTACATAAATGAATACATCCAAACACGTTGTACATATTTATTATTTGCAGGAAGAAATAACAGTTACAATTGTGTGTGTATCTTCCAAGCAAGAAAGAAGTTTGATCACATCAACATGGGACTAACTGGCACACTCCGCTTCACTGCAGGTCCGCAAGCCACGCCCACCACCCACAGCCACAGAAGAGGAAAACTGTCCTTTCCCGGGCATGATAAAGTCTTAAATAATGTCAAACACGTAGCGTTACAATAACCAGGAAGATAAAGTGTTTGTCTCACACCTACTAATCAAGCATTCACATTTTGCCACAACACACATGGGGGAAAGTCCTAATTGGAAATACAGCCATATTAACACCTAAACTGCCATTTTAACACACACCAAACCATCAGCACGCATCCAATGCTTTCTCGTGGCCACGAGAAACTTTTTATTAAAAAAAAAAAAATAATAATAATAATATATATATATATATATATATATATATATATTTTTTTTTTTAAATAAAAAGTTTCTCGTGGCCATGAGATACTTTCTCGTGGCCACGAGATACATGTCTAAAAAAAAAAAATTCCCATGTCCCTTTAGGGGCTCCGTAAAAAAATAATATATATATATATATATATTTTTTTTTTAATAAAAAGTTTCTCGTGGCCAAATAAAAAAATAAAAAAAATTAATATTTTTTATTTTTATTTTTTTTTAATAAAAAGTTTCTCGTGGCCACGAGAAACTTTCTCGTGGCCACGAGATACTTTCTCGTGGCCACGAGATACTTTCTCGTGGCCACGAGATACTTTCTCGTGGCCACGAGATACTTTCTCGTGGCCACGAGATACATGTCTAAAAAAAAAAATTCCCATGTCCCTTTAGGGGCTCCGTATTATTTCATTATATTTCAAGTAGTTGTTTTTGGATGGTAATGATAGTCTTACGAGTATTGAATCTATTTCATGTACCTTTCTACTTCTGTAACAGGTTGTATTTTTTGTAATGTAATGTATGTTTTAAATGTACTGTTTATGGATGGCTGGATGGATGTTCTGTACTACATTATCCATCCATACATTTTTCTACCGCTTGTCCCTTTCGGGGTCGCTGGAGCCTATCCCAGCTGCACACTACTATTATTGTAATTGAAATAAAACAAAAACATAAGATAAGATATATTTTGCATGACGGGAAGTTTTATTTCTAAAGTAATGACGCTAAAAACAACTACTGCCTCAAAAGAACGAACAAAAAACCCGAACTCTTATTCTTGACATAAACGTTGGCTAATTATAAAATGTGTTTGTATCGAGACGTGTGCACAGACGTGTGCGACCCAACATGTCTCGCTGACGTATTAAAATGTGTATGTGCTTGTTTATTAGGATGCTACACAACTTCTATGTCACTAACTCACCATAAACATGTCCCTTCGTATTATTTTTAGCTTAGCATCGGCCATGTTGGCGAGGAACATTCATTCGCATTAGCTTTTTTATTTTGGAAAATTTTCCCCGGAAGTGTTTCCCGTTAAGGTTATCAGGGCGCATCGGTCCTAGCAGTGCTAGTGCTAACATAAGCGATTAAGCTAACGCCATAAACTTGTTGGCTTGGTTTTCTCAAAGCCCTTTTGTTTGAATTTCTTCCAAAATCTTGGGAGTGAGCATTAACATTTCACAGAAGAGTGGTCTGTACACGCCCGTGGAAGATAATGTTGTTGTTGTGAACGTGATGACTGGTTTATTTTTAGGGAGAAGCCAGGTTGTGGTTGTTTTAATAGCGGCGTCCTTTTGAGTAAAGCTTGCACTTGACAGACATGGAGGCTCCCAACATTGAAGATATGATCGACTTTCGCCGGTAAGTCATACAAGGCTTGCGAGCTTATGTAACGACTTGATGCAGAGCAAAGCATTTGACATCACCCACTACATTTTGGATCGAAATAACTCAAACCTTATTTGTTCGGTCTCAGTTGTCGGTGTATATTTTGGAATCAACTAAACATGACATAATGTTAAGCGTTCGTTATTATGGCGACACACAGTGACACGTAATGCAATGTGTCAAAAACGAAAGTCTCCAACTGTATTTGGAAATAGGAGGTCAACACATTATTATGTTCATTATTTTGATTTACTGTAACGACATGCTTGGATTGAGAGCGATGGCTCTCTATTAACACACTCAGGTATGCCTCGTAAACATTATTTTGAACTATGTGCTTTCCATTTTTCCACAGGTTACCCAAAGATACACTTGTCCTCCTGCTGTTGCTGCTTTACTTTCCAGTTGGCATTTGTTTGATGTTATTACGGATTTTTATTGGCATCCACGTTTTCTTGGTCAGTTGTGCACTACCAGAAAGTTTTCTTAAAAGGTAATTATGGTTATGTCTTTGTTAGTGCTTAAAAACATCCAAACACTTCCATCAAGGTTATAATATACAAACCCCAACACCAGTGAAGTTGGCACATTGTGTAAATCGTAAAGAAAAACAGAATACAATGATTTGCAAATCCTATTCAACCTATATTCAATTGAATACACTGCAAAGACAATATACTTAACGTTCGAACTGGTAAACTTTGCTATCTTTTGCAAATATTAGCTCATTTGGAATTTGATGCCTGCAACATGTTTCAAAAAAGCTGGCACAAGTGGCAAAAAAGACTGAGAATGTTAAGGAAAACTCATCAAACACTTATTTAGCCCTTTGAGACACTTGTGAATCGTGATTTAGGGCTATATAAGTAAACATTGATTGATTGATATTTGGAATATACCACATGTGAACAGGCTAATTGGGAACAGGTGGGTGCCATGATTGGGTATAAAAGCAGCTTCCATGAAATGCTCAGTCATTCACAAACAAAGATGGGGCGAGGGTCACCACTTTGTGAACAAATGCGTGAGCAAATTGTCGAACAGTTTAAGAACAACATTTCTCAACGAGGTATTGCAAGGAATTTAGGGATTTCACCATCTACGGTCCGTAATATCAACAAAAGTTTCAGAGAATCTGGAGAAATCACTGCACGTAAGCCGCAAGGCCTGTGACCTTGGATCCCTCAGGCGGTACTGGATCAAAAACCAACATCAGTGTTTAAAGGATATCACCACATGGGCTAAGTAACACTTCAGAATACCACTGTCAGTAACTATAGTTTGTTGCTAAATCCGTAAGTGCAAGTTAAAACTACTATGCAAAGCGAAAGCCATTTATCAACAACACCCAGAAACTCCGCCGGCTTCGCTGGGCCCGAGCTCATCTAAGATGGACTGATGCAAAGTGAAAAAGTGTTCTGTGGTCTGACGAGTCCACATTTCAAATTGTTTTTGGAAACAGTGGGCGTTGTGTGTTCCGGACCAAAGAGGAAAAGGGCCATCCGGACTGTTATAGGCGCAAAGTTCAAAAGCCAGCATCTGTGATGGTTTGGGGGTGTATTAGTGCCCAAGGCATGGGTAACTTACACATCTGTGAAGGTGCCATTAATGCTGAAAGGTACATACAGGTTTAGAGCAACATATGTTGCCATCTAAGTAACTTTTTTTTCATGGACACCCCTGCTTATTTAAGCAAGACAATGCCAAGCCACATTCTGTACATGTTACAACAGCGTGGCTTACTGGCTTTGTAATAAAAGAGTGTGAGTACTAGACTGGCCTGCCTGTAGTCCAGACCTGTCTCTCATTGAAAATGTGTGGCGCATTATGAAGCGTAAAATACGACGACGTAGACTTTTTTGTGATGTGTTGCTGCCATTAAATTCTAAGTTAATGATTATTTGCAAAAAATAAAAAATAAGTTTCTCAGTTCGAACATTAAATATCTTGTCTTTGCAGTGTATTCAATTGAATATAAGTTGAAAAGGATTTGCAAATTTGTATTCTGTATTTATTTACGATTTACACAACGTGCCAACTTCACTGGTTTTGGGTTTTGTATGAAGTAATATATCGCTATATTGATTTTTATTATCATGTACACATTATTGCACATTTGCTATTTCACTATATTGACCAAAGGAGATAGGTTGATTGGCAACACTCATTTGGCCCTAATGTGTGAATGTTTTTGATCTGTGTTGGCCCTGTGATGAGGTGGCAACTTGTCAAGGGATGGATGACACCACTAATTTGAAAATGTATTTCAGAATAACTTAACAACCGTAACAAACGGCACAAACATTTGGGACAAGTTCGGGGAGTTTTGGACAAGGTGGGGGGTGCAACTTTACACAGGTCAGTTTGAATATAATGTACACATGATTGTACATGTAATATCACTATATTGATTTTAAATATAATGTATGCATCTTTGTACATGTAATGAATCAATATATAGATTTAAATATAATGTACACATGATTGTACATGTAATTACTCACTATATTGTTGCAAAGATGTATAATAGTATTACGTAGTCTTAATGGGGGGGTCAAAACACACCTGGAAGTGATGCTATGTCTCCATAGCTGGTGTAATAGTTGGATGCAGGTTACACAAAAAATTTATATAACCATTTTTTACTCTATGCAAACACATTTCTGATACGTCTTTATATTCATTATGAATATTTTACACTGTTAGATATATTTAATCCTATCCCCACTATGTATAGCTGCTACCATCACTGTCCAAGTCTTCTGAAAGAGTGAGATATCTCTTTCGCCGTGGCAACATAGTATCTTCGTACCGCGTGACGGCAGTGTTGTTGCGCTCAGTCGAGAGCAGGAAGATGGCAAGTCAACTCGCAGGCATACAGAGACAGTAACATTTGTGTTTTAATCACATTAATCCAATTTAAAAATCTATGTGTTTAGCTTTACTAATTAATTAATCTCAGTTAATGCGATTATTTGACGCGTCTAGTTTTCGGAAGAGTAAAGTTGCTTGGCACTTTACACTTTCTTTGCATCACTTAATTTTCACCAAAGCGTACTTTCTTTGCGGTGGTGGTTTGCAGGAGTCTAGATGATGTCATTGTCTAATTGCATATTTGTAATGTCATTCTTTTAAAGTACAAAAAAGCACACCATTTTTTCTCAGTCATTGTATAGGAAATAGAGGTTGCAGGTTGACAGCTATGATAACTTGATTAAATATGGCCATTTGCTGTGAGCATACAGTCTTATCTGTTCAATCATATTGTCATAAACAGAAATGACGTGAACTTTGGTGTTTCATGTGGTTGAGAGGTGACTTTTCTTTCTTTCTCTCTCCTAACAGATTCATTGTGAGGGTTATGTGCTCGGTCTTGGGGATGCACGTGAGACAGAAAAATCCTCGGTCCAGAGACAAGAATACCAAACTTTACATATGCAATCACGTGACAGAGTTTGATCACAACATAATCAACCTCCTGACCCCCTGCTGCACTGTGAGACTCCCTCATTGTTGCTAAATGAATACAATCTGTTTTGTGACAATGCTTGATTTCTTTTTTGTTCAAATTTAAAATCAAATTCGCCCAAAGGTAGTGCTGCACAATAATCAAATTTTAATCACGACCACCATCTTGGTTGCCACGATTAAATGAGGTTGATCGTCGGCGATATTAACATGTAAAAAGCAGGCTTCGCTGCATATTAAATTAAACACTTTTACAACTGCAGTGGCAGAGAACAGCCCTGTGAAGCACACGCCCTACCACACCAGATGCCTTTGTGTATGAGCACAAAACACCCACCACCATGTCGAACTGAAACATTAACATTATTAGTATTGTTAACATGTTTTTTTTTTCATTTTGCTGAGAGTTGTTTTATGTCAGAAAGTTATTACTTTAAAAAAAACAGTTCACATGACATAGTGTTTTGTGAATGTTCTGCAGGTGCAGTTAAACTAAACTTTACATAGGCAATCACGGGACAGAGTTTGATCACAACGTAATCAACCTTTTGACCCCCTGCTGCACTGTGAGTCCCCCTCATTGTTGCAAATACTTAGTTAGTTATAGTTATATAGTCATTTTTGACCAGTGTTCTGGCGAAACCTGCTCCCTAATTATGAATTATTGAATTATAAATGATGAATTATGAACTAGTGAGAGACTGTTGCTGAAGGTAATTCAGCTTCCAGCATGACCAAGGGTCTCATTTGAACAACTGTGTGTGGATTCCAACATAAAGCACAAACCTCAGAATATGTATGGCGAAAAAAACAGATTTATAAAAGCATGCTGCACATACTTCTACTTCTTTTCAGATTGATGTTTATTGTGTCGAGCATCAAACAATATTATTTTTGGAGGGCTAAGTAACGTTATATCTAATTCAAATCATTGGAATTTGAAATATAGTACCATCAGATTTTACGTAAATCGGTACCTGATAGTACTGACTGCCAAAATGTAATTGTGAATTGACACTCTTTTCACATGAGTTCAATTGTTACACTAAATGAATATATTTTTCTACTTTGTCATTTAATGTACATGTTTCACACTACAAACGATCAAATCCATAACTAGGTCAAGCAGGTGTGTCCAATTGATGACTCGAGGGCCACCCATAAAATGTGGCGGTTTTATGGCACCGTCAAATATGGAAAAATTAGCTACAGGCATCATGTAATGGGAAAAAGCTGACATGTTGATACTAATAATGAACAAAACCACAACTATGTGTCTTTAAATATATGGATAACGTTTATCTAGCCTTTTTATTAGACTATTTAATAAAAAATTACATGATGCCGGTGTCACATGCAACCCCATCAACACTGTTTTACCTAACGTAATGAATAATCGTGATTAATTATCATAATTTTAATATTGATAAAAACAATTATAATTATTATTTTGGCCATCATCGTGCAGCCCTACCAACAGGACATAATTATAATCCAATTAATCGGTCCAACTGTCGCTAAAAGTGTAATTCAACTAAAACTAAATTACGATGTGTGACGGGTGCATAGTATTTCGGAATTAGTAAGAGACTGTTGCTGAAGGTAATTCAGCTTCCAGCATGACCAAGGGCCTCATTTGAACAACTGTGTGTGGATTCCAACATAAAACATTGCTTAAGCACAAACCTCAGAATGTTCGTATGGTGAAAAAAAAACAGATTTATAAAAGCATGCTGCACATACTTCTACTTCTTTTCAGATTGATATTTATTGTGTCGAGCATCAAACAAGATAATTTTTGGAGGGCTAAGTAACGTTATATCTAATACAAATAATTGGAATCTGTAATATAATACCATTAGTTTTTACGTAAATCGGTACCTGATCGTACTGACTGATTTTGGTTCGTACCTATAAAAATAAGCTGCTGCCCCCGCGACCCGACCTCGGATAAGTGGAAGAAGATGGATGGATGGATGGATGGATGGTACCTAGTCCTATGCACAGGTGGTCTAGTGCGACAGCATGTATGATGATGTTATTAGTTATAAGTTATGTGAAACATTAAAGGCACGTTTTTCAGATAGTGTAGGTTTTATTCCAATGCAATTTAAGAGGCATTCAAAATAATGGTTATATTTGAACTAATCTATCTTCTTCTCATCAGCCCCAGTTCGAGGGCTCCACAGGTTTTGTATGTTGGGCCCGAGGTTTCATGGAAGTCCATCCGGCACCTGGCCAGGAAGCCATCGGAGAGTTCCTACAGAGGTACTGCTCTATGGAAGCTGCCTCACCCTTGCTTCTGCTTCCTGAGGAGGACACTACAAATGGCCATGCAGGTCTGCTTAAGTTCAGGTCAGTGCAAACATGAGTGTGACACAACAGCTGCTATCTACTACATCAACATAGGATGCCTCTCAACTTCAACATCTGTATAGTCCTTGGGTGTCAAACGTACGGCCCGCGAAAAGGTTAAATCCGGCCCGTGGCCCACAAAATCAGTTTGCGAATTATAAAAATTAGCTGCATTTTTTTCATGAAATAAACTTATGTGCAAAATGTGTCCACTGGATGTAGCAATAGCAATTGAAGTGTAACCCACGTCACACATGACACTGTTTAAAGATGACGTGTCAGCTGACTTTAAACGCCCACTGGATTGGCTGCCCTACTCCAATAAGTGCAGGTGCAAGCAATCAGCTGCTCCTGTTGTCGCTGGCAGAAGATGGCGGCAGTATCGACACTTTCATTGTAAATTATCCACTCAACGGATAAAATAATGAAACGATAAGATGCAAAGACTTAAGTCAACTTGACCATCTTTGTAGTTAGTTACATGCAGCGCTTGCAATTGGTTGAATGCACAATGCGCACCCTGAACTCCATTGTAAAATGTTTTTATATTTCTTGTTTGTTCTATTTTATTTTATGCTTAAATATACTATGTTCACATTAGTTAAGTTTGTAGTTATGTTACCTTGATTTCGGTTACGGTATCATTCCGATAATTGTTTTATTTGTAAAACAATTATACATATTTGAATGATGATAAATGAATGTGTTGTGGAAGTTGCGGATTTCACCAATGCGGCAGTTTGAGGAAACACTCAATTGCTTTTCCAAACATTTTTAATGATGAACTTCCAACATGAAACTCCTAAACAGGAAGTGCTTAAAGTTGAATGACTTTGTAAAAACACTGAGACAAAGAATATGTTCATTATGTTCTTCATGGTGTTTTTGAAACTGCACCAATTTTTTCCTCAGAATTTTCAACTAACTTGAAGTGTTTTGCGGAGAGGATTATTTGTAATATGTACATTTTCAGAATGTGCTTGTTCTATTTTTGGCTAAAATACGACAAAAAAAAACAATCTGATGTTGTCTTTATTTTAAAATTTTAATGCCATGTTTTTACCAGTCAGGCCCACATAGGAATACATTTTCCTCCATGCAGCCCCTGGGCTAAAAGAATGAGTTTGACATCCCTGGTATAGTTAATACATAAAGCTCTATCATAAACTCATTTTGCAGTAAACAAAGAATCACTTTGTTGTACTAAATACTATAAGACTTTTCTTAAGTTTACAGTAACTAAACACAACAATTTCAAATCGCAAATTACCTCTAATTCCTTGACTACTCAGTACTCATGTACATCAGTGCTTCTCACTAGTACGCACCAGAATGCACCATCACACTTTAATGGCAAGCGATGATTCTCATTGCACGGCATTGCAAACCCCAAAAATGTATACTACAAAAACCAGCCTACTCGGATGATGAAGCCTACTCGGATGAGCGGCAAAACGTCTTCTAAGACAAACCAAACAGTCCAGTTGCGATCGATTGAATGCCCTGAGATGACAATGACCTGGATGAATGAGAAGATTCATAGACAAACATCCATCCATCCATTTTCTACCGCTTGTCAATTACAGAAATGATAAACAACGGTTCAAAGGGGCGCATTGTCCTGTGCAGGATGGACAGAATGGTCTGTTATTTTACTTTGTATCCTTGCATCCCTATGTCTGGGTTGTGTGCTATTGTGCACTTAGCTATTGTGTATTGGAGGACATTTCGATGTTAACTGGCTGTCCACCTTTGCACAAGTAGACACTGCAGGTAAGCTTGTAGCAGAGATTTTTAGATGCAATCCCATGTATTCGGTTTTTTGCTGATATAGAAGCAAGAGAAAAATGCTCCTTTGTAGTTGTAATATGGATGTAACAATATGAAAATGTTATATTACGGTTATGACCAAAATGATCACAGTTGTCATTATTGACAGTTCACATTGTTGAATGCGCTCCAAAAATACCCGCTGGAATCTTTTGTGTAAGTTATTTTATTTATTTCGAAAATGAATAGACACACCGATTAAAAAGACATTGTTCTGCATGTTTTGTGTTCCTTATGCTTCACTGATCAGTGTTTTAGTCTTAGTATTTTATCTGTTTTAATGGATACGCTTTTAGTATTTTAAATATTGGGTTTTACTCTTGCACTTTAAGATGTATTTAAATGAAAAATGTGTAACGAATAAATTGTAAAATCTATTATAATTATTTCTGGTGGGCGTTGTGTCTCGTCCTACTCTGTTCAGCAGTCCTGTAAGGAACCGTGTAAACACCTCTATCTTGTAATACTTCATCGATTTGCTAAGAGAGCACAGCTTGTAGGTTCAATGTGCACAATTGAAAAGCTTAGTTGCTTAGACAGCATTGTGTTATATAAGTTTAGATTGGGATATGTTTTGTGTTAAAGGGGGAACTGAACTTTTTCGTTCACAATCTTTATGAGGGACAACATTCTAATTTGCATTGTAATTTGTAATCGACTTGTTCCAGGGGGCTAGCCATTTAGCTAATGGGATCAATCCATTCTGCCTCTGAATTACTTAAAAATGCATCCAATAACTGCCAACCATTCTTCATTTACTTTCCGTAACCTGTACAATAACCAAGCTGTAGCAACATTGTTACTGTAAGAGCGAACATTAAGGAACTGTTTTTCTAGTGTGGCAAGTGGTAATACATTGCCTTGCGACGGCATGCTACAACATTAGCCGTAAGCTAGCTACGGCATCAACAGCTGAATGGCTTTTGAGTTTGTAATGCACAAGACAATGTGATAAGACACCAATCTGTACTGACTGAAAAACATAAACAATCATCATCTGTAAAGTATTAGCACACATTTTATGTTTTGTTTGTAAACAGCTAGCTCGACAGTGTATGTACTGTAGTTGTAATAACAAGCATGATGTGCTGCATGTATCAAGATCAATATTATAGTGACTCACTCGATGGACAGTTGTCAGTTTGGTCCAGATGGCTGGGGAAGTTTTTCCAGGTGATTTTGGGTAAGCATGCCATTTATGTCGCTATATAGCTTGGCTGTAAGTTCCACATTTACACTGTCAAGTCACGCTGACATCACTCTCTTGGCTTCCGTCTGCTCCAACGTTCATGTTTCATGCTTGCTTCTATAGCCACCAGTTCATCCTCTGTATATTCAGGTTCAAAAAGGTAAGTTGGTGAATCCTCATTTGTCCAAAAATAGTCGTTTTCGTTGTCTGCCATGATTCATGATTCATGTCTGCCACACAAGCGTTTTTTTCCGGAAGTAGGAACATATTTCATATTGTTCTGAATGTGCCTGTTACTACATTATACATATACTTGCAGTCTGTATACAAAACATTGATGGAGGGCTTTGAAGGCTACAATGGTAACTCCCATTAGCCACATCTTGCAAGCGTTTTAAATCATCTTTAGAATCCTAAGACTTGTGTTCTTGTCGTTCATAATGATTGTGGAAACAAAAGGGCAGTTCCCCTTTAATGAGTAAACATGCCTCTTGTTTTCATGTTGACCTCGAACAGGGTATCCACGGGGTCTTCAAAAGTCTTAAATCCAACAATCTGAATTTAAGACCTTAAAATGTCTGAAATCCTCCTAAAATCCTATAAAAGGTCTAAATACGATTTTGAAAGGTCTTAAAAATCTTTTAACATTACTTTATTTACATGCATAAACGTCAGTCTTGCTTTTAAATGTTTCGATTTTTGAGGACGCTATAATGTAACAACAAAACGGAACTAAAGTAGGGTACCTGTGCTGCCCGGTCATAATTTATCCAGCATCGCCATCTAGTGTGCTGTATGCACCCAGCGGTGTGTTGTTACAGCTTAGCAGAGCAACAGAGAAAACTGAAAAAAAGCCCACAGCAAAGCCCAATTACTTGCATAGGATGGGTAAGTGCAAGTTTGAACGATTGTGGCTCCAGAACGATCAATTTAATGCATGTTTGAAGCTGGTGGATGGCAACGTATAAAGTGTGTAGGACCCGGATGTGGAGCCATTGAGGAGGGGAGCGTTTACAACCATTGCGGTGAATATTTTGATCGGATCGTTAACCTGTAGTTTATAATATTCAACTTTTTGACATTTTATGAGACACTGAATTTGGAGGTTTTACTAGTTGTAATCTTTAAATTAAATATTTCACTCTGTGTGTAGTGATGACCATTGGGTCATTAAGAAGTGTCCCACAGCCAGACAAGTTGAGAAGCACTTCTGCAGAGCATGCTATACAACACTCATAACAATGTCTTATTTCCTCCTCAGTTCGTGGCCTTTCTCTTTGACGGACTCCATTCAACCTGTGGCTTTACGGGTTGCACGACCCCTGATTGCTTTGGTAATTTTATATTTTGCATTTGTCTCAAATGTGCACGAAAAGGATAAACACAGATAGTTAAAACTGACACTGCCTATTTGACTGCCTATTTGGCGGTGTGTTGGCTCAAATATGTACCTTTGCATACAATTAGATACTTATTATATTTTGTAATTGAACAAAATCCCATTTTTTGTGTTTCTATATTTGCAGAGCACACCACAGTCCAGTTGGTTGACAGAGCTTTTATGGACATTTTTTGCTCCATTTACAGTGTATCATGTAAGGTACTAAATACCTTTATCATTATCATTATCTCTATCAGCTGCAGCATCTTGTGGTGACTTCATCACAATATGTACTGTATGTTTTTCTTCTTCTAAACTTGATGGTTTTGTTGCATGCCCACTGAATCCTTTTGCACATCCTTTATTTATTAAACAATATTAACTCCTGAACAAAATCTTAAAGCCCTTTATCCGACATTAAAACATAAAATAAAATAAATATAAAATATAATATTATCATGTAATATAAAATATTGTATTCTTGTTCCACATGATGTAAAAGTGCAATATCATGAGCTAACTTATCCCTGCTTGCTTTTTTTTTTTTAGGGGTGTCGCAATCTGATATTAATTGAGCCTGTCAAAAAAAACTATTTAACTCATATGAATAATGACAAAAAATGATCGCATTAATCATGTATATATGCAGATTAAGAACACAATTTATTTTGACTGCACATGCTCCTTTACCTTAAACGCGAATGATTACAGGTTAATAGGTGGCGAAAGGTACGTTCAGTGATCAGGTCAATGCATATGCCAGTGCAAAGATGAGTAAGGAAACTCTGACTTGGCAAATTTCACTCCAGAGTACACCTTAGATTAAACTGTCATCAAGTTTTGAACAAATAAATGATGCGCATTTATTTAACACATTAAAAAAGCTAATCCTGTTTAACCTTCTAACAGGAACATTGCAATTGTGTCCAACATTTTTTAAGTGATTTTAAATTATTACGGTAATCATAATTATTCAAAAGTGGGATTAATCTGATTAAAAAATCTAATCATTTGACAGCACTAATATTGATATTGGACATCAGTGTTATATCAGCAAAACTATATCGGCTCAACACAAGCAGTCCTGCAAAGTGTTTACTTGTGCAAAGCTGAACAGCCAGTTTACATCTAAATGTCTTCCAATAAGAACACAAATTAGGTATTTTCTTGCATTTTACTCAAATCATTTACAAAAGGTAAACATGGTAGGCTATAGGCTACTACTAGGAGCTTGCAGCCACACAATAGCTAAGCACACAAGCTAGACTGATGTAACGAGTATAGAATAGAATATAATAGAACGCTTTATTGTTGTCGAGCAAGACGAAATTACAGGTGGTACTCTTTTAGGTGCAAATAAAAATAAAATACAAAGCAAACCATAAATAACATGTTAAAAATAAATACACACAAACCAGTACGAACAGCAGTGCAACAATGAAAATCAGTGTAAGCTATTGGGAGAGATTCAAAATCCTAATGTCCTACGGGTAAAAAATAATAACTGTTCATTCTGTTTGTCTGGCTCTTTTGTGACCGAAATGTCCTTAATTTAACAGTTTTGCAGTCGAAAACAGCACATTTGTCAATATTAACAATTGTAAAATAATTATAGTTGCATATTACTTACACATATAAAGTCTCTCCAAGGTAGAGAGGCCTATTAGAAAGTATCCAGTAACAAAAGTGTCTACATCTTTCGACTTACTGCACCATGACCTTACTGTATTGAATTATTGTGACCACTAGATGTCGCCAAAGAAACTATTACCACTCCACTTCAACTTAAAGACAGTGTAAGTTCATTCCAGATAGTTACTAATACATAGGTTAGTGTTTTTCAATGTCATCTGTTTGACTAATTTCGCTTAATCTAACCTTTTCTAACGTTCTACACTACAAACAAAATAAAAGTTTGTTACTGATATTGTATTGTATTGCTATTGGTCAGTACTCAAGACTTCAATATCGGTGTTGTATCAGATATGAAAAAGTTGCATCAAGACACCCTCGAATTTTGAATTTCTCACGTCACAAATTTAGGATGTCCATGAATGACAACTTAACGCTTCCTTGCCCCCTTTTGCCGCTTTTTAAAAAAAAAGGCAACTGGAAAGTGTTTTTTCAGACAAAGAATGGTATATCAAAATTGGAGTAAAGCAGCATTTTTTTGTTTTCTGGGCAGCTGAAGACCTATCTCGCGATCACTGCTCTTCTGCTTTCAACACTTAATGTACAGCTCTCTAACCTTCGACCCCTGACCAACCGCAAAACAGTAGGCGACTAGGCGTGGTTGAGGAGGAGGCGGCCAAATCCGTAAGGCCAAGAGGAGAAGGGGGCAGATTTACCCTAAACACAACTTTATATTTTTGGAGTATTTTATTAAAATAAAATATAGTGCCCAACTGGAATCCAATAACTTTTTAAAATGAGGGTATGACCAATTTAAGAGTGGGGGTGAATTGCAAGTACTTGCAATGTGGATTGTAATCAGATTGTAAAAAGACCATCAGAATGCAAAAAGAGGAGCAAGAGTATTTGTAATATTCTCAAGTTTTGTTCAGGAGTAGTATTTTGAAAAACAACCCACAATTTTTGATAATTGATATTTTGGAAATATCCTAACTTTATTTCTTCTCTGTCCTCAGTTGGTTACCACCAGTTTCCCGACAAGATGATGAGTCCTCACAGGAGTTTGCCAACAAAGTCCAGGAGGTAAAATAAAACTAGTTGAAAAAGCATACTTAAAAAACTTAAAATCATGTTATCACTTCAATCTTTTCTTTGTAATTGTAGAGTGATGTACAGTCATTTACGCATCTTAACTTGTAACTCACATTACTCTGATATCAAATCAGGTTTGTCCATCGATATGAATTGAAATGCCAATATATGCCCAGACACCCCAAAAAACAGCAGTCATTTTTTATTACATATGTTGAAATAGGAAATGTGTACTTAAAAACAGGTATTGTGTACAACTTATGGTTGTCAAAGTTAACGAAAATTTCCCTAAACGGCACTATTTTTTTAACACACGGTTCAATTGTCCAGTCAGTCCCATGTTTATAGTGTTACTAACTTGAAAATTATCTGCCTAAGGTACACTTATGAAAGATAAACAACCTTTAACTGGACACATTTTTACGAGTTAGCTACAGCGATTAGTTGCGAATAATTATTTGTTAAATTGCTTTGAGGTGGCGACTTATCCAGGGTGGACTCTGCCTTTCGCCCGAGTGCAGCTGGGATAGTCGACAGCTCCCCTGTGACTCTGAAAGGGACAAGCAGTAGAAAATGGATGGATGAATATTTGACAGCACTAGAAACAACAGTACAATAGAATGTAGGGGTTTGAAAAATATCTAATTAAAATTTCTTAACATCCATTTTTTTTGATAAACATTCTTAAGTCATGTTTTGAGTCGATTGTAACTCAAAGACGCAAAGTGTCACTGGACTGACTTGCTGTGCGGAGCTAGTGGTGAGCAAGGCAGTACAAGAAGTCGACTATTTTTCATTTTAGGTGGCAAAAACCTGATCTACTTGCTGTACAATTACAATAAAAGGAAATGGGGTAAGCGGTAGAAAAGGCTGGATGGATGGATCATTTGAATGTCTTTCTTTTTTGATTCAGTTTCCACAATAAAATATTTCTGACATCTAGTGTACATAAAGTACTTGAAATTTGTATTTTAAGATGCATTTTACATTTATCAGTGAATTATGTAGAACTGGAGTCCCCCAAACTACGAATCTGGCCCTCCACCGTCTACAATCTGGCCAGCTAAGTTAAATAAATATAATTTTTATTTTTTTATAAATCTGTCCTGTCAAGCCACCCAGATGTCCATATCTGTTAGACAGATTTACTTTACAAAAGAGAAGTGCGGTATACATCTCTGGCTGCCTTATTTGTACAAACCCCAAAACCAGTGAAGTTGGCACGTTGTGTAAATCGTAAATAAAAACAATACCATGATTTGCAAATCCTTTTCATCTTATATTCAATTGAATAGACTGTAAAGACAAGATACTTAAAGGCCTACTGAAATGTTTTTTTTTAATTTAAACGGGGATAGCAGATCTATTCTATGTGTCATACTTGATCATTTCACGATATTGCCATATTTTTGCTGAAAGGATTTAGTATAGAACAACGACGATAAAGATCGCAACTTTTGGTATCTGATAAAAAAAGGCTTGCCCCTACCGGAAGTAGCGTGACGTAGTCAATTGAACATATACGCAAAGTTCCCTATTGTTTACAATGATGGCCGCATGAAGTGAGAGAGATTCGGACCGAGAAAGCGCCAATTTCCCCATTAATTTGAGCGAGGATGAAAGATTTGTGGATGAGTAAAGTGCAAGTGAAGGACTAGTGGGGAGTTGAAGCTATTCAGATAGGGAAGATGCTGTGAGAGCCGGGGGTGACCTGATATTCAGCTGGGAATGACTACAACAGTAAATAAACACAAGACATATATATACTCTATTAGCCACAACACAACCAGGCTTATATTTAATATGCCACAAATTAATCCTGCATAAAAACACCTACGTGTTTGTTATGCTAGCTCCTAGCTCCTTTGCTAGCTCCTAGTTCCATAGAACGCGCCAATACAATTCAAACACCTGATCAACACACACAATCACTCAGCCCAAAAGACCGTTCACCTAACCCAAGGTTCATAAAGCTTATATATTTTTAAAAAGTTACGTACGTGACGCGCACATACGGTCAAGCTATCAAATGTTTAGCAGCCAAGGCTGCATACTCACGGTACCTGATATTCAGCTGGGAATGACTACAACAGTAAATAAACACAAGACATATATATACTCTATTAGCCACAACACAACCAGGCTTATATTTAATATGCCACAAATTAATCCTGCATAAAAACACCTACGTGTTTGTTATGCTAGCTCCTAGCTCCTCTGCTAGCTCCTAGCTCCATAGAACAGGCCAATACAATTCAAACACCTGATCAACACACACAATCACTCAGCCCAAAAGACAGTTCACCTAACCCAATGTTCATAAAGCTTATATATTTTTAAAAAGTTACGTACGTGACGCGCACATACGGTCAAGCTATCAAATGTTTAGCAGCCAAGGCTGCATACTCACGGTACCTGGTATTCAGCTGGGAATGACTAAAACAGTAAATAAACACAAGACATATATTTACTCTATTAGCCACAACACAACCAGGCTTATATTTAATATGACACAAATTAATCCTGCATAAAAACACCTACGTCTTTGTTATGCTAACTCCTAGCTCCTATGCTAGTTCTAGCTCCATGGAACACGCCAATACAATTCAAACACCTGATCAACACACACAATCACTCAGCCCAAAAGACCGTTCACCTAACCCAAGGTTCATAAAGCTTATATATTTTAAAAAAGTTACGTACATACGCAAAAAAAAAGTTGCGCACATACGGTCAAGCGATCAAATGTTTAGAAGCCAAAGCTGCATACTCACAGTAGCACGTCTGCGTCTTTGTCATCCAAATCAAAGTAATCCTGGTAAGAGTCTGTGTTGTCCCAGTTCTCTACAGGCGTCTGTGTATCGAAGTCAAAAGTCCTCCTGGTTAGAGTCTCTGTTATCCGAGTTCTTCCATCTTGACTTCATCTTTCGGGAATGTAAAGAAAGACGCGCCGGCTGTGTACTGTTGTTGCTGACTTCGTTCGAAAAATACGTCCGTTTCGCACCGACAACTTTCTTCTTTGCTTGCTCAGCTTCTTTCTCCATAATGCAATGAACATAATTGCAACAGATTCACGAACACAGATGTCCAGAATACTGTGTAATTATGAAAAGAAAACAGAGCTTTTTCGTATTGGCTTCAATGTGGAAGGCATACCCGTGTTCCCCGGGCCACGTCACGCGCATACGTCGTCCTCAGAGGCGTTTCGAACCGGAAGTTTAGCGGCAAATTTAAAATGTCACTTTATAAGTTAACCCGGCCGTATTGGCATGTGTTATAATGTTAAGATTTCATAATTGATATATAAACTATCAGACTGCGTGGTCGCTAGTAGTGGGTTTCAGTAGGCCTTTAATGTTCGAACTGGAAAACTTTTGTTATTTTTTGCAAATGTTAGCTCATTTGGAATTTGATGCCTGCAACATGTTTAAAAAAAGCTGGAACAAGTGGCAAAAAAGACGGAGAAAGTTGAGGACCGCTTATTAAACACTTATTTGGAAAATCCCACAGGTGAACAGGCTAATTGGGAACAGGTGTGTGGCATGATTAGGTATAAAAGCAGCTTCAATGAAATGCTCAGTCATTCACAAACAAGGATGGGGCGAGGGTCACCACTTTGTGAACAAATGCATGAGCAAATTGTCGAACAGTTTAAAAACAACATTTCTCAACAAGCTTTTGCAAGGAATTTAGGGATTTCACCATCGTATGTCTGTAATATCATCAAAATGTTCAGAGAATCTGTAGAAATCACTACATGTAACGATGAATGCCCGTGACCTTCGATCCCTAAGGCGGTACTGCATCAAAAACCGACATCAGTGTGTAAAGGATATCACCACATGGGCTCAGGAACACTTCAGAAAACCACTGTTCGTAACTACAGTTTGTCGCCACATCTGTAAGTGCAAGTTAAAACTCTACTATGCAGAGCGAAAGCCATTTATCGACAACACCCTTAAATACCGCTGGCTTCGCTGGGCCTGAGCTCATCTAAGGTGGACTGATGCAAAGTGTAAAAGTGTTCTATGGTCTGACGAGTCCACATTTCAAATTGGTTTTGGAAACTGTGGACGTTGTGTCCTCCGGAACAAAGAGGAAAAGAACCATCCGGATTGTTATAGGTGCAAAGTTCAAAAGCCAGCATCTGTGATGGTATGGGGGTGTATTAGTGCCCAAGGCATGGGTAACTTACACATCTGTGAAGGCACCATTAATGCTGAAAGGTACATACAGGTTTTGGGGGAAACATATGTTGCCATCCAAGCAACTTTATCATGGAAGCCCCTTCTTATTTCAGCAAGACAATGCCAAGCCACGTGTTACAAGAGCGTGGCTTCATAGTAAAAAAGTGCGAGTACTAGACTGGCCTGCCTGTAGTCCAGACCTGTATCTCGTTGAAAATGTGTGCCGCATTATGAAGCGTAAAATACGACAACGGAGACCCTGGACTGTTGGACAACTTAAGCAGTACATCAAGCAAGAATGGAAAATAATTCCACCTGAAAAGCTTAAAAAATTGGTCTCCTTTGTTCCCAAACGTTAACTGGGTGTTATTAAAAGGAAAGGCCATGTAACACAGTGGTAAAAATGCCCCTGTGAGAACTTTTTTGCAATGGGTGGTTGCCATTAAATTCTAAGTTGATTATTTGCACCAAAAAAAAATTGTTTCTCAGTTCGAACATTAAATATCTTGTCTTTGCAGTATATTCAATTTAATATAATTTGAAAAGGATTTGCCAATAATTGTATTCTGTTTTTATTTACGAATTACACAAAATACCAACTTCACTGGTTTTGGGTTTTGTATTTGACTTTAATAAATGCCCATCCATCCATTTTCTACCGCTTGTCCCTTTCGGGGTCGCGGGGGGTGCTTAAGCCTATCTCAGCTGCATTCGGGCGGAAAGTGAGGTACACCCAGGACAAGTTGCCACCTCATCACAGGGCCAACACAGATAGACAGACAACATTCACACTCACATTCACAATGTTTAGATATGTTGTGTTTGGTCCAGTATGGTGGACTTGTGGATGCTGGTGGAGGTGGAGGAGAAAGGCAGAACTGAATAGTTTTTGTCTAAAGATCTTCACATCTAATAATGTGCAAATCTTTTCGATTGAGACACTGTGCGGATGTTACGGCACTTGCTGTGGTGTACAGCTCTGGTAATGGGTATATTCGCACCTACTTGCACAAATGTACTTCAAAATGTAACAATCAAAATAAATATGACTTTTTTTTTGTTTACTAGGGCATGCATATATAATATGCATTAGTTTGACCATTTAAAATCAACGATAATAAAAAGGAGATAAATAAATGAGATGCTTGGAAATAGCATAAAAATGCCCCAAAAACTTGGAAAAACGCGATTCATAGCGTTACTTTTTGGTGTAACCATCATGAGCGTTCTGTTCAGGTATATTTCTTTTATATTTTGATAAGTCATCATATTTATGCATTACTAAATTTAAATAGGTATTGATCAATCTTTAAGCTGTGTGTATTTGATTTCAGTTTTTCTTTTGACATCTTATTTAGAATTGTAGTTGAAACTTTTACAACCTTGTGTTGCGCTCATGATGGCGTAACCAAACTAGATTTCATTTAATGATCTTATTTTGAATATTTATTCCCTTTTTTACATTTAGTTTATTTAAATATTCATTTATAAACATTGAATACATTTCAAATATCAATAAAATGCAATTGCCTTCATCTTATAGGGTAATGTTTAGTTACACCAAGTCATGAGCGTAACACTAAGCTTCATCACTTTGACTTGTAATATCTCTAATTCTGGTGGTGTTTTATGCTTTTTGGAACATGTACTATACATATAATACAATAAAGCCCTATATAAAATATAAAATTATGTTTCTAGCAATACTTTAATTTTGCCTTTGAAAGTAACACTCCAATGTGCATTAGTGGAGCTGTATTGAAAGTAACACCCCAATGTCCATTAGTGGAGCTGTACACTGTGGCATATTATGAGAGCATTTTAGGATGGTTTGTTACCTACGTTGTAGCTCACAAACCAAAGCAAAAAACAGAGGAGGCTTGTATATTAAAACTGGTATGTCAAAGAACCATTGTACTGTATATTGCTGTGTTTGCTCTGCGTTTTTGCTGCTTGTTCAGTTTGTTCATGTAAAGATGCTATTATAAGGGAAAATGCTTACAAAAGTGTGAAATTGGTGGGCCTCCATCTTTTCAGCTGCTGGCCTGTGAACTGGGCTTAGTCTCCACAAAGCTCACTAGAGCTGACAAAGCAGAGCACATCAAGAGGATACGACATGCTGTGCCACCAACGTCTACAAGTAAGCAAATCAATCAACATGCTCGTGAATGAGCATTGTATTTGCTTTTTGATTGATTTGTCATTGTAGGCGTGAGGCCTGCTTCTATAGGCCTGGGTTTCATGGTGCCGACTTTGGGAACAGATGAACGCAGAATTGCTAAGATGGCCCAGCAAGTGAAGGATGTACTGCCTCACATCCCACTGAACATCATTGTAAAGGACTTAGGTAAATGAAGTACAGTCACATTTTTACTCATCTATCCCATATCCTCTTTGTGCTGACCTCTGCTCAACCAAAATCCTATTTCAATTGATTATGGCATTGCATTGATGTTCTGCAGCATCATGTTTTTTTTTAATTATCCTATTTTAAGTGTCTGGTGAGAAAAATGTACTGTGTACATTGACTGTCCCCTAAAAAAACAATGGCAACCTAACACTAAGTAAAGAAAAAAGGTCCATATTGGGACCAGTAAGCACTTTCTTTTACTGGTGTCATGTGACGTTAACCATACAAGGTCTTTGTTGTGTTTGTTTGTACACAGCTAGATTGACAGTGTATGCAGTTGTAATAACAAGCATTATGTGCTGCATGTATTATGATCAATGTTATAATGACTCACTCGATGGACAGTTGTCTTTTTGGTCAAGCTGTCCAGGAAAGTTTTTTTCAAGTTAATTTTTGGTAAGCACACCATTTCTGTCGGCAGATAGCCGGACCTTGGCTCCAAGTTGCACATTTGCAGCGCCAAGTCATGCCAGCCTCACTGTCTCGACTTCTGTCTGCTCCAACGTTTCACTCTCTGTTCGTACTCGCTTCTATAACCAGCAGTTCATGGTCCGTATATTCAGGTTTAAAAAGATAAGGTTGTGAATCCTCATTTGTCCAAAAAAAGTTGTCTTCTGTGTCTGTTACCAAGTCTGCCATTGCGTTTGTTTCCGGAAGTAGGAACACACATTTGTTGCCTGAAGTCCGAAATGCGATGCTATGGAAACGGAAATAAATGCGGCGAGGAAAGACGTTCTGGTAATGCATAAAATGACCAAAATACGGCTAAAATTTAACATATTACATATTGTTATGATTGTGTCTTTTTTTTTGTTTTTTAGTCCGTAACAGAAAAGATTTAAAGTGCATCAATTTGCCTGAAATAATTACAAAAAAACGTATTTAAACTATAAACATTTTTTGACCGACTTTAACCACTTACTAAAAAACTAAATTAACTAAACTCTATAAATACTAATGAATTCAAATTGATTAGCAATATTATCTCAGAAGCAAAATACAGTATATAAAACACTTTAACCTACAAGGGGCGGCGTGGCGAAGTTGGTAGAGTGGCCGTGCCAGCAATCGGAGGGTTGCTGGTTACTGGGGTTCAATCCCCACCTTCTACCATCCTAGTCACGTCCGTTGTGTCGTTGGGCAAGACACTTCACCCTTGCTCCTGATGGCTGCTGGTTAGCGCCTTGCATGGCAGCTCCCGCCATCAGTGTGTGAATGTGTATGTGAATGGGTGAATGTGGAAATACTGTCAAAGCGCTTTGAGTACCTTGAAGGTAGAAAAGCGCTATACAAGTATAACCCATTTATCATTATTTATAAAACAGAAAAATTAGTGCAACAATTTGTGCAGATTTTCTTTTATAAATAAAAATTAGAAACTCAGGATTAATGGCAAAAATAAGCACGTTTTGCACTGCACAGCTTTTCGAAGTGGGTTTTGAAGCATGAGCTTGTTCCCCGCCCAACACCACAAATCCCCCATAAATAATAAAAAAAATAAACATGGTGTCTTATTATTATAATTTTAAAACGATGAAGATGAAGTGTAATAGACAAGCGTTGTTCTTCTCTGAACTTACCGTGTGGTTCAGTGTAACAGTTTGGCCAAGAAAAATGAATAGGAGTGATACGTCTCACATCTAACACACAAGCTTAGTGCCTCACTTACAACTCGGTGTGCTGTCCTTTTATAGCCTGCATTCAAACATTTTAGTTAGTGTTGACGTTATTCATATTCATGGAAATGTTCCCTACACACAGTTTTGCTATATGTCCTCCTGTCCTTAACACTCTGAGTCAGAGTGAAGTGGGGGACACAAAGTGACACAACGCTGTGTTGCACTTTAGCGCAAGAGAGTTAAAGATTTCAAAATGAACAATATTTCTCCTCCACTGTATCATTTTTGGGTTGGAGAAATGTGTCTGTCTCCAATATTGTCCCCTTGGTTTTTATGCCTTTGCAAGCGTCCACCCACACCTGTCACCATCTAATAGCAGTGCGGTCTTATACGCACACCTAGACTCCACGGAAGTGTAACAATGCAACCGGCTGCAGCAGCCCTGAAAAGTTGGTTCATGCCAGCCGGCAATGTAGTCGGTGTGGTGATGAAACTCTGTGCCGATGCACAATGGCCCCTCTGAGTGGGCGGAAGCATATTCACAGAACTTTTCTTTGCCACCGTGGGCTGTGAAAGAGTTTGATATGATATTCATTGGAGCCTGTATTTTAAATGTTAATATCACCTACGATCACCCTCATTTTATCATGGCAGTCAAAATAGTGATCATGATTAAAATTGTATTAATTGTGCAGCCCTAGTGTCAATTATCCTGTTAGTCCATAAAAGAGGAACCATACCAAGTGATTATTTAAAACACCATGCCAAGTATGACTTGCACTGGTTATTTGCAGTGCATGACACTTGCCTTTGAATGATTCCACAGCAAAAACCAATTGTGTTGACCTCACCATAACAAACCTCCTGGAGAACAGGGCGGAAGCCTCAGTGGAAGAAATTGGGACGTCATCCTTTGGAGCGTCAATGAACAGCACATACTCTTCTAGTTCTACTCCAACAACAAAGGTTTCACTTTGATCATGTTTGTTGTTCATGGTTTATGTTACTCTATATTACAAAGCAATCTTCATTTTAATACTGTCTTCTTCACAGCCTGCTGGCAAGCCTTTTGCGAAATCCCCAGCTGACAGACATTTGTCTCTCCAGGAGAGGAAAGAAGCGCTGTACAATTTTGCACGAAGGTTTGATTCCATTATATCTTCGTAAAGGAGTATTGTATAATAAAGATACGATTAAGATAGATCTCAAAATAAAGCCAAGGATAAAACATTTGAGTGACAGGAGGAAGTTTTTAGCACAGAATAAAAAAATGCATGAAATATAGCCAGATTACATTTATGCTAATATCATGTTGACACTAAGCACATTACAGTTCATTGACAAAACAAAACAACATTTACAGTCAAAAATAATTTTAAGTAACAGGTGTGTGCTGAGATTTTAGTTGAAATATGATGGAATATACAGTACATGAAAAATAAATTTGTGGACTTTTGGCCGACAGAGGCTATGAAAGATGCGACTTCCTGTGGCTCATGTGACTTGAAGAATATTCCACATATTTTAGAAGTGGTTATGTGTTAAGGTAACAGGACTTGGTGAAACCCCATTAAAGTGTGAAAATTAAATAAATTGAAAGGGAGTAATACAATTATAAAAGCATATAACATTTCCTAAGGATTTGAAAGATAATATTTGAAGGTAAAATGTCATTTTAAGTAGCGTGGACAAATACCAAATGATTTCCAGTGTTCTAGGTCGTTTATATTAATCTTTTCAATTGTATGTATTAAATATGCAATCAGATCAACAATGTACAGGATACTCTACTGACTACACATCATTGTTCAAAGCCAATTGTATTGTGCATTTATCGATTTTATATTGCATATTATATTTTGTGTTGTTTTATTTCATGGGATGTAAATAGCACTGTTTTGGGGGATTCACGCTTGTCAGTCCCTCCAGGATTGCGCCGATTCATGCAAATCCCAGCAAAGTATGTGTAGCCTCGCAACATCTCTTCACATTAAGCGTGAAGTGGCGCTCAAACGTGCATTTCATCAGTCTAATCAAAACTTATGTTCGTTTCTTGTGTAGACAAAGCAGGAGCAACAACATGTAACAATATAGCAACTCTTTAGTGATCAAATGGCACAATTATTGTCCTCCCACGTAGCTCAGACCTACTTCCTGTTCCTGTCTACAGCGCTAAGTCTTTTGGATAATGTTGGATATAAACATTTATTTACATGTGTTAATGTATTTCTTTATAAAGGGTAAGACAATTAAGAACATATTTTAATTTGCAATGCTGGCCTAGTAAAGTGACAGTATTTACATGAGAGAGAAGTTGAAGTGTGATGATAATCTCTCATCGTCTCTCGTTTACTAACAAAAATGAGTGCTATAGATCGCTCGCAACAGTTCTCAAATGTTCTTGACATGCGGGGGTAAATTAGTTGGAACATAAATAAGTGTTTAAGATGGACAAACACTTTTCAAGCATATGTCAAAATAAGTAGAAACCCCCTCCCACCCTACGGGCCTTAACAAAACTAGTCCCACCACTTCTAACAGCAAGGCATGGCAACCGAAGGGCCATCATACATAGAGAATGTCTACAACTTGTGGCAGACAATGGACAATAAGGAAGCCTTTGGTGGTATTTATTTCTGTAATTATGTGTATTATTAGTATTATTAATTGTAATAAATTAAAACAGTACAGTAATTTGTCAATGAGTTCCAAATACAGTATGTGCTTTTACTACCATATAGTGCCTACTTCTAAGTCTGTGTGGTATAAAACAAGTAAAACATCAATACAGTATTCGTTTTCCAATTTCTGTTGAAATTCTGTGCTTTTTAGGCTAAGGTTACAAGTAGCACTTAAAAAATGTATTGCAAATTGATAGTCACAAGTTGCGTCTACATTATTGGGGGAAAAAAGCCTCAAAACATTGCAACTGTTGCCGCAACTTTGTAAAAAAGCTGCTGCAAATTCAGCCTGCCTTGCGTTAGCATTGCAACACAACCATGAAGGTCAGCGACTCCGATAGGATACACTTTTTATAAAACGTGCAGTATGCCCCGCGACCCCGAAAGGGACAAGCGGTAGAAAATGGATGGATGGATGGATGCTTCTCTTCATTGCATTGAAGATGATATATGTGTTGAGTCTGAAACAGCAGTGATGTCATTAAATGGTGTAACTCTTCCTATTTGTTTTCCAGACGCTATATTGAAAAATACCGGTTGGACCAAGAAGACGGTCACTGAACACTTTGGATCAAGCATTCAATTAATCTGTCTATCTTGAAAGATGATTTTTATACTCAGTCAAATTGCGGGATGTTGAAAAAGAGACTCAAAGTGATTTATGCATGTTCAATACTTCATTCTTGCTGATGCGTCATTTTGATAACACTTTTTATTATGATGCTGACTGTGAATCATCTATTTATTTTTATAATGTTCAGAGTTGTCCAATAAAATAAAGTTTAGCTTGTCCGGGCAATGTTTCACAGAAAATCTAAACATCGTTTGCCAACAATGAATTAATTTTGAGTAAGATTTATTATCTTTCATATACATTTAAGACACAACCTTGGCGACTGATCAACGCTCACATCACTTGAATTTACAGTCAATACATTTCCCATCAAATAAAAACATTGTTTTTATTCAAATACTAGGAAGCTATTTATAGGGCTAAATTCAATGTCCTATTTTCGCAACCATTAATTAAATGGTTTAAAAAATAGACAAAACCAGATTGGTCACAGATGTTTCCTGGCCTGATATTGATATTCCCATATCTGCAAAATTAAGTGTGGGATGACATGTGATTGTATGTAAAATGTGTGATATAATCTTTGATACAAGCAGCCCAACAGCATGTTTATTTGTGTAAAGCTGAACAGCCAGGTAACATCTAAATGTCCTCCAATAAGCACACAAGTTTAGTCTTTTCTTGTATTTTTGTCAACTCATTTACAAAAGGTAAACATGGTAGGCTATATATGCGACTAGCAACTGGAAGCCACACAACAGCTAAGCACACAATAGCACACAAGCTAGACATACTATGTAATATGTGTCCTTTATTGAATAATATTGCTGTCTTAATACCCCACATTCGTTTATATAAACAGGTATCAATCTTTTGAAGCTGAGTAACAGGAAATGTCTTGTTCAAGAAATGACAAGCATTGCATCACAATATTGTTAGATAAGTTGTTCACAGATAAAACACTGAATGGATGTGTTCGAGTTATGTAAATGTGTTATAAAGTCTGTTCTCAATATGTCCTATTTGACTTAAGTCTCGCTGTAATACTCGGGCCGCACTGCAGCATTTATTCAAGGGCACCATCCCCCTACTGAGCAATACTGGGGCTTTGACCTATCACCTGTCCCATTCCGACCTGCGCTGCCGCCAGAGACAACTTTGGCAGCTATACCTCTTGGGGCGGTATAGCTCGGTTGGTAGAGTGACCGTGTCAGCAACTTGAGGGTTCCATCCCCGCTTCTGCCAACTTAGTCACTGCCGTTGTGTCCTTGGGCAAGACACACCCACCTGCTCTCAGTGCCACCCACACTGGTTTAAAAATGTAACTTAGATATTGGGTTTCACAATGTAAAGAGTCACTAGAGAAGAGCGCTATATAAATATAATTCACTTCACCTCTCCCAAGACCACCTGGTGGTCCCGGTCTCTCCCAGGAGCACCATATCAGTACTAAACATAACTCTTAAGCTCAAACGATCCTTCAGCCTCAACCTCCCAGTTGTTCAAATTAGAGACACACGCCACTGCACCCGGTGACAATGGTACTACTAGTGCGTTTGATTCGTACCATAGTGGTGTCAACTGTGTGTGTGTGGGCCCAGCCTACAGGGTGTTGTGATGCGTCTAATGCAGTAGTTAGAGGGAAGGTTGCATGTCTACTTCTCACCTGCTTGCTAACCTCTCTCTTACAGACACTGTCACTGACTAGCCCTTGTGGTGAACGGAGAAGCAGCATTGTGTGTCGGTCTTCTCCTGCCAGTACACAGCCTCTCCTTCACCAAGACTCCTGTCAGGCCTCCACGTGGCCACACACGGTAACTAGGGCCACACGCCCCAAAGCAAACGTGGCAGGGGATCTCAGAGCTGCAGTGGTCCCTAGAGGCGTGATGCACAAGCCCACTTTGTGGACATGCCCTGTCGTCACCCAACTACTGCCCCGCTGCCTTGTGGGTTAGTCTGGGAAGACAAAAGGCTAGGGGAGCACACCCTGAGAGAAAAGAAAGAGCTGGTAGGCGCACCATAGGCAGTCCTCCGACAGACCGAAGCTCCGGCAGCCTCATGCAGCTGTGAGGAGTTGCCGGTTGTCCTGGGTTTCCCTTGCCACCGGATACAGCTCTCCACAGCGAAGAAGTGACGTTGGAGTCTGCGCGTCTCACTCGTCGAAAAAGACCTCAACGGTGGAGTGGGCGGATGATGGTTGCATAGAAGTGCCACAACGGTCACAAAGGCGGAAGAAGGCTGCAGCAAAGATGGGCTCCCAATTGTCTTGGTCTCCATGCTGTTGGACCCTGGCCTTCTCTTTGCCAAGGACAGTGTGGTGGCTGTCTGTGCACCAGTCTCCCCACTTTAAAAGATTCCACGCATAGGCGTTCTCCTGAAGGCAATCCCACCAACAGGAGGACAATCATACTCGTTTCGAGTGATCGCCGACGAGTGAGGTCAACAGGAATTATGCTAACCTCTAGTGGTCAATGGTCATGTGTGAAAATATGTGCATTTGAACAGGGGGAAAATGTTTCAACTTAAGATCAGATTGTAAAAAACCTACTCCAAACCTGTTACTATTAGTACTTTTTCCATGTAAAACGATGGTGATGGTTGATGCAACAAGTTGCAAAAATGCATGTGTGTAATCAGGAAGAAAACATAATTGCATTATAATTAATAATATGACTAAAAAGCGTGGCATAACATTTACAGAAAGTCAAAATCAAGACAATTCAAGCAATTGTTTCACATTTTTATGTCCATTGTTAATATACATGTAAACATGGAATAATAATAATTGTATTTCATGGTTTCTGGATGTACTTTCTAGTTTTTTACTCACTTCATATCATTATTATAAACATGTACTGTATATTAACACTAAACATGACAAGTCACCAGCTCGTAGTCACAGTGCAACACTACAAACAACGTTTTTGCTCAAATTAAATATTTTTGTTAAACGTTCTGAGATTTTATTAACGTAGTCTGTTGAGCAAATTCGCGCGTCTGTTCATTTCAATAGTGAATCATTGCCTTCGTGCTGATCTCTCGTTCTCTTCCACCGTTTGCACATATAGACGTAATATTTCCCAGGGTACTTCAACGCACCGCGCGTTAAAACCGGAAATTACGTTCTGGTTTTCTTTGCAGCGCTTTGACGTGATTAAGCACGTTAGCAATGTCGGGTATGGAGGATATGTCTAACGATTTTGGAACATTTAAAGACGACAGTGCGTTTAATGTCGAGGCTGGAGACCATGGCGAAGATGGCTTTGTTTTGGACCCGACGCGATATATGTTTTACAGGTAGGTTTTTACGTTACACAAATGTATTTTGTTTAGCTAGCTCGCTGCTTTTAAATTCATCTAACTTCAATTCAATTCAATTCAATTCAATTCAATTCAATTCAAATGAATGTCGACAAAGCCTAGAATAAAATTATAAATATGTGGCTATTTTCACAACATAACTATACTTAAGCAATATGGTTTTGTGTTAATTTTGAACTGTTGAAAGACGCCCCAAACAGATACATACTATATGAATCGTGTAATACATTGGGTAAATGTTAATTTGATGCACTTTTCTGTGTGTTTCAGAGACAGAAAGGAGTGGGCTGACTTGGAGCCTGTTCCTCAGGATGATGGACCAAACCCTGTGGTCAAGATCGCTTATTCGGAAAAGTGTAAGTTTGACAAGAGACATACAATATAACGCAATAGCAGCAACATGGTTCTGTCAGGTTAAAGTACCAAACAATTATATTTGTTGATGGACTGTCAGATGTGGGTGATACTGCAAATTTTGGAATTGAATCCATACTAATGGGACAGTATCACCGATAATCTTTAATTATAATCACAATCCATCCATCCATTTTTTTACCGCTTGTCAATATTTAATATAGTATGCAAACCAAAACACTTTACATATCTAATTGTAAACAATATATAACTATGACAATTTAAGACAATGTAATAATATCAACCGAATGATTCATATATTCCCTTTGATAAATATAAATGTACATACAAATTAAACACATGTTTGTGAAAATGAACAGGAGAGAACTATAAAAATACGGATCTCATCACTTTGGTATTGTTTCAGTACTGGTGCTCCCTGGACGTTGGATAGATCCGCCCACCGCTAATTTCTCTATTAACATGAATAAGTCAGTCCCTCCAAAAATTGCTATCATGCCAATTCACTCAAATTCAACCCATTCCTGAGTATTATGCGCAGCCTCACAACTTTGTCAAATGCCCGCAACTCCCCCCACAATTTCGCCAATCGAATTTGTCTCTGAGCGGCGCTCAAACGCGCACGTCAATTTTTTAATCAAAACTTAACGTTTTTTTTTTGTGCTGACTAAAGAGAAACAACATATCAACTCTTTGTAAATAAAATGTAAATAAAAGTCAGCTTACAGCAGAGCCAATGGGAGGTCCTCTATTTCGCCCATAAAATCCAATAAATAACCATTCAAAAAACGCCAACATTACTCAATTTACATTTCGTGATTTGTATATTAACCAAGTATCAGTGATATTGTTATTATAAGCGCTAACGCAGACAAACTGTTTTTTAGCGGCGCTGTGATCGCAAGCCTGCGTACAATTTCGACATGATTGACTGGCGCTGTTTCCTTGATTCCTTGCTCCCTTGCTCCCTTTTAATTTATTGTAGATCATAAATAATGCATCTCACCTGGACAGGAGAAGTCTGAGGACCTATTCCGACAAGTTGATACACTTTGACAGCCATTCAGGACCCGGAAGAGGCGAGAGCGACACAAAAAGATTCTTGGTTACTATTATTTAATATATAGAATGAAAAAAAAAAGAAAATAATAACATCCATCCCCATGTCTCTCATAATGATTGTCAAGGATCAGCAAAATTCCAAAAAAAGTTCAGTTGAACTGCACTTTTATTGTGAGAGACAAGAACACACATGTCTTTTTTTGGGTGTGGGTGTTAAGATGTGGCTAATGGGAGCCACTGTTGTAGCCTTCACAGCCCTTAAAAACAATTTCAAAACTCTCCAATGTTTTATATACACACTGCATATGTATATATATATATATATATATATGTATGTATGTATGTATATATAAATTTCGGTTCGGTACGTACCTCGGTTTAGAGGTCACGGTTCAGTTCATTTTCGGTACAGTAAGAAAACAACAAAATATAAATTTTTTGGTTATTTACCAAATTTGGAAACAATGGCTTCATCTTTTTGACATTGGGGACACTATAATAATATTTTTACATTATTATATCAACCATCAGAGACAGAAACTCTTCATTTAACATAATGTCCTTTTTTGCTGCTTCAACACAGCTCAATCAACACAGAAAAAGGTTAAGTGAAATAACAGACAGACAGGGCTTTGCTGTCCGTAACACACGCACACGCACTCACACACCGCAAAATGGGCTAACGTTACGCTAAAAGCGAATTAGCCTTCACCTCAAGCCAGGACTGCGAGCGAGCTGTGCTGCAGTTTATATTCCTAGAACGTCAACGGGCTCATAGTGATGTTACTAGTAGTTGACTAGGAGGTGTTTATTATAATTTGGGGAGAGTCCGCTGCCTGATGCTTACCTGCTTACGCTAAGCACTGACTACATGCGCTCTGAATACGCACTGCTGATTGGCTGTTACCGCTCTGTTTGTAACCAATCAGATGGTTGTGTGGGTGGGACAATGCTGGGTGCTGTGTAGAGTACTGGCAGAGACAGGCAGAAGGAAGCGTAACAAATTGTTAAGACTTTAGCTTAGGCGGCTACTTTATATGTTCGTGTGGAAACTCGTTCGGTACACCTCCGAACTGAACCGAACCCCCCGTACCGAAACGGTTCAATACAAATACACGTACCGTTACACCTAGGTTTGGGTATCGTTTGAATTCGAACGATTCCGATTCCGATTCCAATTCTTTGTTTCGATTCCGATTCCTGGCGATTCTCGATTCCGATTCTTTTAAGAGGCAGGATATTTTAAATGAGCTAGCTAACCTACAGTCTTTCTGAATGAAATAGTCTGACATTCTCCATCAATTTTAATTCTATTAACTTTTTATGAACTTTACTATAAATTCCTCACAGGGCTGTTTTCAACTAGAACAGGGGTCGGCAACCCAAAATGTTGAAAGAGCCATATTGGACCAAAAATACAAAAACAAATCTGTCTGGAGCCGCAACAAATTAGAAGCCATATTACATACAGATAGTGTGTCATGAGATATACATTGAATTGAGATGACTTAAAAAACACTAAATGAGCTCAAATATAGCTACAAATGAGGCATAATGCCCCAAATGTACATATAGCTAGCATGTTAGCATCGATTAGCTTGCAGTCATGCAGTGACCAAATATGTTTGATTAGCACTCAACACAAGTCAATAACACCAACAAAACTCACCTTTGTGTATTCACGCACAACGTTAAAAGTTTGGTGCACAAAATGAGACAGAAATAGAAGTGGCATAAAACACAACCTGGAAAGTCGGAGAAAGTTATACATTGTAAACAAACTAAGGTGAGTTCAAGGACCGCCAAAATTAGTAGGACAAAACGGCGCTCGCCAAATACTCGAATCAGTGAAGCATGTTTAATACAAACAGTGTGCTTTATAACAATTAGGGAGGTTTGTGTCATGTTTGTCCTCCTACAGAAACCATATTAAAACAAAAAATGTATTTTTTTCCCCCTCATCTTTTTCCATTTTTCATACATTTTTGAAAAAGCTTCAGAGAGCCACTAGGGCGGCGCTAAAGAGCCGCATGCGGCTCTAGAGCCGCGGGTTGCCGACCCCTGAACTAGAATATAAATATCAAATCTATGTACTTGAATATAAATATTATAAATTATGAATACATTTTCCCAGGGGTACACTTTCCTCAAGAGAGTTTTATTTTTGAAAACCTCATGAAAACACATTTACACACACAAGTGTATGATGCTGCAGGTACTTAAAAATGTTACCGTGCTCCCACTGATGGGCTAACCTGGTGCAGAAAAGCAAATAAACAATAAGAAACAACTTGCAAAACCCAGTCCAGATTAGCAGCAGGTACAGTATAAAATCAGAGACAGTTCTTGTTTAGGAAAATGACCATATCCGCCTTCTCAGGCAGGATGCGTGAGCGTTCTGGACAGATAGTGTCTCCTGCTGTGGAAAATACACGTTCGCTGGGTGTGGAAGAAGCTTGAACGCATAAATAGGAGAAAGCGTGATCTGACAGCAAAGGATAAGTCTTTTGTTGGTTCCACCGGACCACCACCATGCAGCAGGGTCGTCAGACATAAGTATCGGTGGAACGTCCTGGTACATCTGCAGCTCTCTCTCCACTCGTTTCTTGATGGACATGGAGCTCTGTTATTCCGCGGTTATTTCTTTTTTTTTTTGTAAAGTAAAGCCACACTTTCCACCGCCGACGCCCGCTATCCATGCTTGAGCTTGACTGACTCGCTCGGCTATGCTAACACTTCCGGCGGTGGGCGCTTCTTCGTTGGTGCTCAGCAGCTTCTTCTTCCGGTTCGGCGGACATATTTTTATTTTTTATTTTTCCGGTCGGCGGACTGGGTATCGAAAATAGAATCGAAATTTAAACTTTTGAACGATTCCGGGAGAATCGGAAAGTTAGTCCCGGTTCCAATCGATACTCGATACCCAACCCTAACTTACACCCCTACTATATAAGTATCTATATACATCCATACATACAATTATATTACTTTAATTTGTTTTCATGTAAAACCCCTAATTTTTCCGGTATGTCAGCTTTTATTTTGCCGTGGCAGGCAGGCACGATCAAGTACATGTAAGGGATACCCTGTAATTATAATAAATGATCAAGATTATTTGTACATATTACATAAAACAGTACAGTAATTTTGCCATTTAGTGTCTACTTTTAAGTCTGTGTGGTATAAAACAAGTAAAACATGAATACAGTATTTGTTTTACAATTTTGTTGAAATCCTGTGCTTTTTTTAGGTTAAGGTTATAAGGAACCCCTAAAACATTGATAAGTTATAGAATCACAAGTTGATTCTATGTTTTTTAAAGAAAATATAAGCCTCAAAACATTGCAACTTTCTAAAAAAATTCAGGCATTTTATGCCGCGACAGTTATAAAAAAGAGCCACCAAAATCTGTGAGGGGCTGATAAGTCTTAATTATTTGTATGGGTCAACTATTACCATAAGTGTGTGTCACAGTAGCCAGACGCATTAGACATGTAAATAAATAACTTTGTGTGCTGGACATTTTAACTTGTTTTTTGTGTCTGCCAACAGTCTCCGATGTTTTTGACTATTTCCGTGCCCTTCTAAAGCATGATGAAAAGAGCGAGCGAGCCTTCGCCTTGACAGCAGACGCCATTGAGTTGAATGCTGCTAATTACACCGTGTGGTAAGTTCCTTGTTTTGAAAATGATCTGATGCTCAGGTTCCCTGCCTGTAACTGGAACTGTAAATTTTTTGAAAGCTTGTGTAGGCATCAATACGAAGCAGACATTTGCATAACATGCTCTTTTTCTGGCAACATGCAGGCACTACAGGCGGGTATTGCTACAAGCTCTGGCAAAAGACCTGAGTGAAGAAATGAGGTACATTACAGCCATCATTGAGGATCAACCTAAAAACTACCAAGTGTGGTGAGTCAAGTCAAGAAAGGTCAATGTCTGTGTTTCACTGGGATATTAGCTGTAGTGGTAGAACATAAATAAATAAATGAATGAATAGATGTGTTCAGAAAGGAAAATGAACATGCTCTCCAGAGAGAAACAATGTTGTGAAGTGAAATAAAAAAACATGTAGGTATCACAACTGTTTTCCAGGCATCATAGACGTATCGTGGTAGAGTGGTTGAACGACCCTTCAGAAGAGCTGGAGTTCATTGCAGACATCCTCAGCCAAGACGCAAAGAACTACCATGCCTGGCAACACAGACAGTGGGTCATCCAGGTAGGTGCTGGACAGTGGTTATGATAATAATAATATAATAACATGATATTATTGATACATGATATTTATATAGCATTTTCTTTTACAGTTACTTGTTTTTAAACTGTAACAAAACTAACCATGCAATAGAGAATGAATATGTCAGTGGCATCAATTCTGTTGGACTCTCTTCGCTCCCTCCAAAAATATTGTAAAAATAATGTTGTTTAGTACATGTAGTCTTAAAACGGGTGTCCTGTTTTTATCCCCTTCAAACATAAAAATAGGTTTAAAGTGCTATATTACACTCAAATATCATTCATATGTTACCATCCCACCATATTCATTTTTAATTGGAATAACTACACTTGTGTTAGTCATTCCTGCTCAAAGTTTTTTTTTTCGGCTGCAAGAGTGCAGGAAGTAACTGGTGGTGGTTTATTTTTGAGGGAGTAAAGTTTATTAGCAGTGCACATAACACAGAACATACCACCGTGCGTCCACGAAAGATACTCACTCTCCATTGCTTATGGCTAATTACGGTCTCGCTCGCCCCTCAAATGTACATTTGCACGGATACTCTTTGGGGGTTACTGGTATTCATGATTAACCGCAGAAACATTTCTGATGGTAAGTATTAGTTCCATAAGTAAATTATTGTAAAACGGCTTGATTACCGCACTTTGATAAAGAAGCTTGTGTGCTGATAGGCAACTAGCTGCTAGAGCGCTGATTGGCAGCTAGTGTGCTGATCGCCAACTAGCATCTAACACGCTTGTCGCTACTAGATCGGTAACGGAAAACACGATCAATCCACGCATGCACAAAAACTACTTCACTTCTTGTTGACTTTTTTCATGGCAGTCAAACAGCTGTTACATTCGTGCACGCTGTCACTGTAACCATATTATATTTTTTTAATAACAATGTATGGGTAAACATTACAGTGCTATAGCGTGGGTTTCTTTTCTCGCCATTCACACATTCAGAACAGTGGTGCTGTGGTTAGCGCTTGTGCCTATTAAGCGAGAAGGTCCTGCATTTGATTCTTGGGCTCGGTGTTTTTCTGTGTGGAGTTTGCATGAGCTCTCCATGACGGCGTGTGTTCTCTGGGTACTCCAGCGAGTGTGAATGCTTGTCTATCTGTGTTGGCCCTGCAATGAGGTGGTGATTTGTCAATGGTGTACCCTGCCTTTTTTTTTTATTACGTTCTAAATATTGTATGAATGCGATCAAAAGTCAGCTTACAACGGAGCCTATTGTAGCCACTCTGTTCTGCTTCTAAAGCCCTTAAAAACATCCAAGCACCTCCATTAAGGTTTTATATACATGTAAGTATATATGTAATGTAGTAGCAGTCACATTTATAATAACGTTTATTATTTTCCGGTTTTGATCATTTTAAGCATACGCTGCGCATTAATTTAAAAAACGCATCACATTTGCTTTTTTTTTTTTTAAACTACATCACTGATTACTCACTGCAGACTTCATGAGAGCCAACAAACATAATACAACATCAGTTACTGTCCAAAGTCTGCTGTCATTAGGACCCGACGTCTGGGATGTTAATATATTCCCGTTTATATAAAAATGGCTCATAATCCCTACGAAAAAACAGAGGGTGGAACGAAGCTTATTTTCCCGTTGTTCTTTCAATTTCCGGGTTTAGATTGGCTGTCAAAGTGTACCAACATGTAAGATTACGTCCTCGTCTTTCTACTATCCAGGTGAGAGGCATAATTTATGATCTAGAGCAGGGGTCACCAACCTTTTTGAAACCAAGGGCTACTTCTTGGGTACTGATTACTGCGAAGGGCTACCAGTTAGATACACACTTAAATAAATTGCCAGAAGTAGCCAATTTGCTCAATTTACCTTTAACTCTGTTATTATTAATAATTAATGATATTTATCTTTGTGGAAACACTGATCATCTTAATGATTTCTCACAATAAATATATATAGAAACAGATAAATATCAATATGCAACACTTTATTTTTATATTTTCTCTAAGTGCACATTTTTCAAATTGAACATTTTCAAATGATCACTTCTAAGACAGTCTTGTGAAATCACAATATCCCATTTTAACTAGCTAGCCACTAACATTTTTTTTAACAAATCATGAATTACTTTGCACCATGTTTGTACAAATAACTCATGTGAAATACAAAAGTAAACTCTCAAATTTTTAAATCATGTCACACTTTGAACTGGACACCAAATCTGTTATCTGTTTCTTTGTCAGTTAGTGGGAAGCCTGGCATTGCATGCTGTTAACTAGTGTGTTGTACTCTGGTGTGTAACTTGACACTGCAACTCTGAGTGAGTCTTGCAGATGTGCATCAGTGAGGCGTGTTCTGTGTTTGTTCTTGATGAAGTTCATGTCAGAAAAGGCTGATTCACAAAGATAAGATTTTTCCTCATTGTTTGCGGAACCTTCTTAATCTTTTGGACATATTTTCACAGCAATCTGGCCTTAAGCTTAATTATGATAAATGTAAAATGTTAAGGATCGGAAATCTAAAGGGAACGTCCTTTCGAATGGAATGCAAAGTGCCTGTTTTGTGGACAGATGGACCAGTTAACATACTTGGTGTTGTTGTCCCAGAAAATCTGGAAGATCTAGGCTCAGTAAATTATGATAATCGACTAAGAAAGCTGGACAAAATTATGCAATTATGGAAAGGAAAATCCCTAACCTTGTATGGTAAAATATCTATTGCCAACTCGTTAATTATTCCTCAATTTATTTATTTGTTTTTGTCATTACCAGCTCCATCACAAAACTTTTTTAAGATTTATGAGCGGAGGGTCTTCGATTTTGTCTGGAACGGCAAACCAGAAAAGATTAAAAGAAAGGTTTTGTACAAAGAGTATGAATATGGGGGCCGGAACTTCTCAACCTTGAAGCTACGTGTCTGTCTTTAAAAGCATCAATTGTTCCAAAGATGTATTTAAACATTGAGTGTAAGGCTGAAACGACGCGTCGACGTAGTCGACGTCATCGGTTATGTAAATACGTTGACGCCGTTTTTGTGCGTCGACGCGTCGCATAATTACGTCACACTACCGTCATGGCGGAGCGCAAAGCAGACTGTGCGAGCGAGGGGAAAAACGCACGCCAAAAGTCGTCAAAAGTGTGGGAGTATTTCAATACACAGCCTAATAATGTTGTTGTATGCACACTGTGTCGAGCGGAAATGGCCTATCATAGCAGCACAACGGCTATGAACGAACATTTGAAAAGAAAACCATCAACCATCAACTAGTCAATCGTCCGCGTTAGCATACGTTGCCATCATTACACAAAAACATGAATGTGTCATTTGTATCTGCTAGGGGTGTAACGGTATGTGTTTTGTATTGAACCGTTTCGGTACGGGGATTTCGGTTCGGTACGGGGGTGTACCGAACGAGTTTCTAAGCTAAAGCTAACTTTAGCTGCTAAAGTCTTAACAAGTTGCTTTGCTTCTCTGCCTCTGTCTCAGCACGCAGCATTGTCCCACCCATACAACCATCTGATTGGTACACACGCAGCATTGTCCCACCCACACAACCATTTGATTGGTACACACGAAGCATTATCAGCCAATCAGCAGTGCGTATTCATAGCGCATGTAGTCAGCGCTTCAGCGTCGAGCAGATAGGTGTTTAGCAGGTGAGCATCAGGCAGCGGACTCTCCCCAAATGATAATAAACACCTCCCAGTCAACTAGTAGTAACATCACTATGAGCCCGTTGACCTACTAGAAACTTAAACTGCAGCTCAGCTCGCTCGCAGTCCTGGTTTGAGGTGAAGGCTAATTACCTCTCAGTTCCAGCCACATCGACCCCTTCTGAGCGCCTATTTTCAGCTGCTGGGAATATTGTAAACAAGAAAAGAAGCAAAGCAAGTAGACATGCTAACCTTTCTTCATTACAACTGTTAGTCACTCACTGGAATGAGTAGAATTGGTTATTGTGTACTGTGTTGGACTGGATGTTTATTTTGCACATTTTAAAAGCAATACTTAATGTTTACAGTGCTCCAGAATATTTAGATTGGCACTTTTTTGTATTGGATGTTTATCTTTATTTTTGCACATTTTAGCAAATAAGCAATACTTTCACTTTTGTTGAAATGTTTACACTGTTGTTACAGAATATTTCGTTTTGCACTTTTTTGTATGGATGTTTATCTTTATTTTTGCACATTTTAAAGCAAAATAAGCAATACTTTTACTTTTTAAATGCTTATACTATTGCAGAATATTAAGATTTGCACTGGATGTTTACTTTTATATTTGCACATTAAAAAGCAAATAAGCTACTTTTAATTTTGTTAAATGTTAAAAGTTTTAAATGTTTACATTGTTACAGAATATGTTGTCGTGTTGTTGTCAATGTTCACTGAGTGGCCATACTTTTTTTTTTGTAAATAAAAGCCATGCCTTTTGAAAAAACTGGCCTACTTTTATTTTTTCATCTTCATTTTAAATAAAATAAAATTAAAAATAATCGGTAAAAGGAAAAATAATCTATAGATGAATCGAAAAAATAATCTATAGATTAACCGATTAATCGAAAAAAATAATCTATAGATTAATCGATAGAAAAATAATCGTTAGCTGCAGCCTTGATTGAGTGGTACACAAATGTCCTGTTGGACAAAAAACATGTACTGTATCAAAATAAATTGTATCCTTTTTTACAAGTGATCCCCTCCCAGAGAGTCTGCTGGGAAACATGGCGGGGTTCATAAAGGAAACAATCCACTCATAGTGGTGTTTTCAATTTTATGTGCCAGAAAAAAGAGACGATATTTTGCAGCAGTTAATATGGATGAACTCTAATATTGTAATAGATGGAAAGCCTTTCTTTTGGAAAAATGTGTTTGAAAGAGGAATCATTTTTGTCAATGATATTATCAATGAGAATGGTAAAATTATGAAGCATGATGAATTTAAAGCTATGTATGGTGATGCTTGCTCAAGCTTTTCATTTTATCAACTAACTGGAGTAATTGGGAAAAGATGGAAACAAATAATTAATTATGGAACTACTAAATTATTAGTTTGTAAACCTCTAATAAGAAATTCTAGTTGGCAAAAAGGAACTAAAATAAATAGAAAAATATATAATTTTTATTTAATAAAGAAATCTTTGAAGGCTGCCTCATACAACACAAATGGAAAATGGGAGGACTTTTTTGACTGCCCGTTGCCATGGGATGCCATATTCAAACTAATCTATAAAACCACTATCGATGTGCAAAATCGTTATTTTCAAATTAAAATTATTTATAACTTCTTACCCACAGGGAAAATGTTAAAATTATGGAATATGACAGAGTCAGATGATTGCCCATTTTGTTGTCAGGAGCCTGAATCCACCCTGCATTTGTTTTGGTATTGTCATAGTGTGTCTTTGTTTTGGGTGGAAGTTGAAAAAATGTGTTTAAGGATTGGTTTGTTTATGAAGCTTAATGTGGTTTCTGTTATTTTAGGAGAGTTCATTGACAATCATGATTTAGTCAATTTAATTATAGTACTCGGTAAAATGTTTATTTTTAAGGCCAAAAACAGATATTCACTTAGTATTACTTTCTTTAAAACATTTATTCAGTATTTTGTAACTTTAGAAAGTTACATGGTTGAAAACGATAATGATGCCAAAAAACATTAAAAAAAAGATGAGAAGTCCTCAAAGGCTTATTTTGAAAGTATAATTATGTTTATAGATTATATGATATCTGTTGTTGTGTTCCCTAATTTGAGTGACCTGGACATAATCTGGACTGTACATAAATGCTTATTTTGAAAATGTAATTTTGTTTATAAATTATATGCAATCTGTTGTGTTCCCTAATTTTTTTCTGTGTACATGAATGAAGGTGTGTGTTGCTGAGTCCGACTTGGACATTATCTGGACTGGGCCTGGTTTAAAAAACCCTTTAAACAAATCTAATTTCATTGACAACCTGGTCTGTTGAAGATAAGGCCCTTTTTTTACAAATAAAATAAAATAAGATAAATAAATAAAAAACATTTTCTTGGATAAAAAAGAAAGTAAAACAATATAAAAATAATTACATAAAACATAGTAATTAATGAAAATGTTAGTGGACCAGCAGCCTATACAATCATGTGTGCTTCAGGGACTGTGTCCCTTGCAGATGTGTTGTCTATGTTGTGGGAACCAGAATATTGGTAGCAGAAAGAAATAACCCCTTTTGTGTGAGTGGGTGTGGATGAGTGTGCATGGGGGGGGGGGGGGGGTTGTTTGGGTTGATGCACTGATTGAAAGTGTATCTTGTGTTTTTTCTATGTAGATTTAATTTAAGAAAAAAAAAAGAAAAAAAATGTTTAATTTTTTTTAATTTTTTTATTTTTTAAAATTTTTTTTTTTTAGAACAGGCCCGGGGGCGACTCATCTGGTCCTTACGGGCGACCTGGTGCCCGCGGGCACCGCGTTGGTGACCCCTGATCTAGAGTAAAGTTTGATGAGCAAGGAAACAAGGAAGCAGCTCATCAGCCGATCATGCCGCCGTTATAAATAGTTTGTCTGCATTAGCGCTTATGATAACAATATCACTAATACTTGGTTAATTTCAAGTCATAAAGTTTTGTTGGAGATTTTTAGATGTTTTTTTATTGGGTTTTATGGGCGGAATAGAGGACCTCCCATTGGCCCCTCTGTAAGCGGCCTTTTATTTACGTTTATTTACGAGTTAGAATGCATTAAAAAATACATCCGTCGTCATGTCTTTCATAATGATTGTGAACAAAATTCTAAAATAAGTGCAGTTCTCTTTTAAATGTCTGTTCACTTCTTGTAGATTCGCGTATTGAAATGAAGTTTGTAAACAATTAATAAACAGCATTAAACTGCATAATATTTTAAAGAGTACAGCTGTGTAAGATACTGTAAGTTAGTTCCGCTAATTAGCGTTCTTCAGCATGCAGATGCCCCACAAAAGTTTATTTTGTTGATATTTCTCTCCATTGTCAACTATGTTGTAATAAAATACACTATAAATAAGAAATAAAAGGTTGTCCTCGCATTCTCTAATGGCGACTGAAACTTTGAATACAAAGTTTTAGAAATGCCCCAACTGTGTTCAACCAATTAGCGTTCGACAGCACGACCAGCCCCTCTCCAGTTCCTGTCAGAACTTCAAAAAGTCCCACTTCACTACTAGGAACTAAAAATAGATCCTGTGGAACTAAATCTTCCCAGGTAGATTTTAGTGGAAACACAACGGTGTACTAATTTACCCAGGTAAATTTAAAAAATTCCTGCGGTGGAAAAACCTATAAATTTAAACAAAGTCTCTCTTTTGAAAAATTAACATTCAATAAAAATAGACTCGTTGGAATAAATGTTTTTTATGTACATTTTATACATGACGCAAAAACTCTTGTCGTAAAACTTAGAAGTGAAGTGACGTAGACTTTGCACATGAGGACCGACCGATCGTGTAGTGACAGCGCTGGTCGCCAGCTGGTAGCTGTCTAGCTGTTGTATTCTAGTAGCTATCTAACATGAATACAACACCTTCTTCCCAATTACAAACGTTATACCCTAAAATCCTAATTTGTATTAACACATTTCTGTCTAACTATGTTTTGTCTTAGTCATTTACAAAACACTCCAAAGAAGGTAAACATATTTAAACACTCAAAAGATAATACATCTCTTAAAAAGCCAGAACAATAGTCAATGTTTTTCTGCCTAGGAAATCATATTGTGTGTCCATTTATTTAAAACAAAAACAAAAAAGTTGGGTATAAAGATTTGTGTGTGTGTGAGTATTATTTGGGCACATATAACAAACAATACTGTGATGCAAATAACAAAAAATTTTGGTCACAATAACCGTGGTAAGAAATGTTCATATCGTTACATCCCTAACCCTTTATATTAACACATATGAACAAATAATGTTATATATCCCCATATCTCCTATCTGTGTAGTAATTAGAAATAAATCGATGTTGGCCTTGAACATGAAATGTAACGTTAGCGTAGCAGGTTCCTTTTCAACACGCTGACTACTGCGCCTCTGCTGAAATCCTCAAATTACAAAAAAAAAACTAATTTAGATGTTAATTGGTGTCACCTCTTCTACCAATCATTGCATTTATCTTGTACAATGTTAACATTATTTCTACTGGCTGGGGGCATTAGGACAACAACATGACACACGGAAGACGGCAACCTCTTCAAGGATCACCAGATTATTATTTCTGTGTGACCAATAAAAAAAAAAAAAGATTGTTTAAAATTTTTACTCTGGGTATGTTTGTTACACTGTCATCCTGCTATGTTGTCACAAAGTCAAACCTTCACACCAAACATCACTCTCTGGTCTTTAATGTGCAGCATTGTTTGTACACAACTTAGTGATGAGGTACTAAAATGTGTATGTACAGTGGGGCAAAAAAGTATTTAGTCAGCCACCCATTGATTGTCAATGGGTGGCTGACTAAATACTTTTTTGCCCCACTGTAAGTGCCAAATGATTATGTGTTTTTTCCACTCTTTCCATTCAAATTTAGGAATACAAACTATGGGACAATGAGCTGGAGTTTGTAGAGAATCTCCTGGAAGAAGATGTGAGGAATAATTCTGCCTGGAATCAGCGGCATTTTGTCATCTCAATCACTACAGGCTTCTCTGATCAAGCTGTTCTGGAGAGAGAGATCCAGTAAGTCCCCAAGAAACTCTTCTGATCACATTCCTAATTTCGTTGCCAAGGTTTCTGAGGAATATCCACCATCCTTCATAGTCATTCATGTTCAGGAGTTGGTGTAGTTTATGGTGGTAAATGTGACTTCCTCAGTTTTTTGCTTTGACTGTGGTTTATGTTTCTCTATTGTTTCTCCTACAGTTGATTTTCTTACCTTCATTTGTATTTTCTTTTTAGGTACTGTCTGACCCAGATCAAAAAGGCCTCCCACAATGAAAGTGCATGGAACTATTTGAAAGGGTAAGGCATTTCTTTTTTTATATACACGACTAACCAATAAGTTTCATCAACAACCTTTATTCCTTGACAAAAATGAAACAAATAGTCAAAACAACTTTTTCCTCCTCATCCACTCTGTTCTTGTTTATTGTTGGAACTCGATGCACTTTTCACAAATGACCAGCTGTAGTAACCACAGGTTTTGAGGGCTTCCCTCAAATGCCTACGCTCTTTCTATTTGGCCTGTGGGCTGGTAGGAACATTGTCAGCTCTGTGTTGTAGGGTTCTGATAACACCCAGTTTGTGTTCCAGTGGGTGGTGTGAGTCAAAAAGTAGGTTACTAATCGGTATGGAGGCCTCCGTTTTCTCCAATGTGGACATCAGTCCAAAAAAGGCAACTTACTGTCTTTCACATCCTCACTTGTGAACTTCATGTTTTTGTCCACTGAGGTAATGTGCTGGGTGAAAAATTGCACTTCTTGGTAAAAACGTTATGGACGGGTAGAAGACTGAACGGCACTTCCAGTAAATGGAAGGACACTGCAGCACCTACAGTTAGTAGTGTCCAAAAGATGGCGCCATAGCACAAACAATAAAACACCCTGATGTGATTTTTAAAAGGCACAACAATTGAATAAACCATGCTTGTTCGCCAAGTAGGGACTTTATTTGTTCACTTGGCAGGCTGCTACAGGTCTCACGGATTTAGTCTTCCATATCTATATCTGCTGTGTGCACTAATCCAAAAACCGTAAATGATGTAATACCGCATAGGCAGTAGCCAAAGGATGAGTCTTGTAGACATATTAGAAATAGTAATAATTAAATTATATACTTTCAGAATATATAATATTATTATACAATATATTAACAATATACAATATAATAATCGTAGATGTATAAATAATTGATTTATAATCTAATCGTATCCCCTGAATTGTAATCAGATCATGAAGTGCCCAAAGATTCCCACCTCTACCTGCTAGTGTTAATGTCTATGTTCGTGTGTTATTATGTTCATTGTTCCCATGGTTTGAACACTGTGTTGGCATAGAACAGTGCTTCTCAAATATTTTCTGTTACGCCACCCCTAGGAAGAAGAAAATATTTCGGGGTCCTCCCCACTCTCCACCATGACTAAAAATAGTATATTTTGTCGCTAAATTTGTTATGACAATACCTATGCATTGTAAGCTTATCAAAAATAAAGGAAACAACACACCAGTCTTTCCTCGTCCCCCACCGTGGTTACAGTGAAGCCAAGTGCGACACACGCTCATCATATTCTGGTACAGCAAAAAAAGCATGTTCCCCAAGGTTACGCGCCCCCCTGACATTGCACCGTGCTTCCCAAGGGGGCCTGCCCCACTGTTTGAGAAAGACTGGCATAGAATGAGGAATGGTTGTTGTGTATCTGGGAGTGAACCACATAGGCGAAAGTGTGTGCACGGGAGGGAATATGTGTTGGAAGTGGAGCGGTTGTTAGCATAACATTGGTTAAAGTTAAAAAGAGCGTTGGACTTTGTATTTTTCTGGACGCTACAATACATTGTATTACTTTAATTTGTTTTCACGTAAAAAAACCAACCTAATTCCTAAGGTGAGGCAGTTAATATTTTGCTGTGGTGGTGCACCGCAATCGGATAAATTAACCTCTTAAGGCCCAAGCTGTTTGTTTACATGCTTATTTTATTTCTCTTTGCTATATGGGCTTATTATTACCTACTCAGTGGCCTAGTGGTTAGTGTCCGCCCTGAGATCGGTAGGTTGTGAGTTCAAACCCCGGCCAAGTCATACCAAAGACTATAAAAATGGGACCCATTACCTCCCTGCTTGGCACTCAGCATCAAGGGTTGGAATTGGGGTTTAAATCACCAAAAATGGTTCCCGGGCGCGGCCATCACTGCTGCTCACTGCTTCCCTCACCTCCTAGGGCAGGGGTCGGCAACCCGCGGCTCCGGAGCCGCATGCGGCTCCTTGACCATTCTGATGCGGCTCAGCTACATACATGCCGACCCCCCCGATTTTCCCAGGAGACTTATGGATCTCAGTGTCTCTCATAGATTACTCCCAGGGAAAAACTAATCCTATTTACACTGTAATTACTAAATAAAGGGCATGCCCTAATTGCACTGCAGCAATTGTCCTCTATAGCATTTACATACAGCGTGCCAGTCCAGCCACATGTTGCATGTTGTTATTACTAGCACACACAGGAGACAGCAAAGCATACTTACTCATCAGCCACACAGCTTACACTGACGGTAGCCGTATCAAACAACTTTAACATTGTTACGTTACAAATATGCGCCACACTGTGAACCCACACCAAAAAAGAATGAAAAACACATTTCTGGAGAACATCCCACCGTAACACAACATAAACACAACACAACCATTACCCAGAATCCCATGCAGCCCTAACTCTTCCGGTCTACACCGCTACCACCAAATCCCCCCACACATCAACCCCCCCCCCCCCCTCTCCGTGCGTTGGTTGAGCGGAAGAGTTAGGGCTGCATGGGATTCTGGGTATTGGTACCGTCAGTGTAAGATGTGTGGCTGCTGATGTAGTACGCCTTGCTGTCACTTACGTGAGCAAGCTGAAATTGCATTCGACGTGTGGTCGAGCAGGTACACTGTTAGGGCAGACTGTAGAGTGCGCCAAATGCAGTGTCATCACGCTCTGATATCCGGGAGTCTCCCGGGAAAAATGAGAGGGTTGGCAAATATGACGCTATCAAGCGCCATTCATTCAAAACTCGCGGGCTGCACTAACATCAAATTTCCACATTAAAGTGCGTGCTGGTGCGTGTGTCGGAGACCCCTGGTTAACATAGCACAAAGCATTTAAGCTTTGTATGCGGTGTTTTTCATTTTAAATTTAAAATTTTTTTTTGTGGCTCCCATTACTTTCTTTAATTTGTGAAACTTGCCAAAATGGCTCTTTGAGTGGTAAAGGTTGCCGACCCCTGTCCTAGGGGGTGATCAAGGGTGATGGGTCAAATGCAGAGAATAATTTCGCCATACCTCGTGTGTGTGTGACAATCATTGGTACTTTAACTTTAATTTTAACTATTGGACCCTAATTAGATTAAAACCTTAGAATCATCTTTTGATATGATGTACTTAGTCCATAAGTAACAAACGTGTACTTCATGTTTAGTGACATGCTAATTCTTATTTTTACACTTTTTTTTCTTCTCCAAATTCCATTGTATGTTATACTCTTCTGACACCACCAGATGGCAGTATAAGTGTCCACATAAGCGGCCATAAGACCCCAACTCAGTAGTGTACACAATTTTGGAAATAAGAGCTAAAAGGTGCTGTCCACGCATGTGGCCACTAAGCCTTTAGAATTAAGGGCAAACCCTGTAGTGATCACAAATTGTGATTTCCCTCCTAGGATGCTGCAGGACAAAGGTCTGTCGTCTCAGCCTGGCCTGCTGGAGAAAATCCTGGAGCTGAAGGAGACCCGATGTTCCTCGTACCTTCTTGCCTTCCTCTTTGATTGCTACGAAGACGCCTTGGAGAATAGCAGTCAAAAAGAAAGCGCAGAGGAAGAGCGGATAGAAACCTTAAAACAAGCTCTAGAAGTAAGTAATCATTCAAAAATGTCACTTGGTTGAAGGGGTCAGTGGCCAAAAAACATTGTCTGTTTTTTTTTGTATTGTATTGTATATTTGTTTTTGCAACGGTATTAGTAGTGAAACTGTGCTGGGTGATCAGAAAACAGTTATTATCCGCTCAGAGTTAAATGAAAAACGCGAGTTGTAACACATGAACACATGCAAAAGTACAAGGGTGCGACGTGGTTCGGTGGTAGAGCGGCTGTGCCAGCAACTTGAGGGTTGCAGGTTCGATCGCAGCTTCCGCCATCTTAGCCAAGACAAGACACTTCAACCTTGCTCCTGATGGGTTGTGGTTAGCACCTTGCATGGCAGCTCCCGCCATCAGTGTGTGAAAAAGGGGGAAATGTGAAAATAGTGTCAAAAGTGCTTTGAGTACCATGAAGGTAGAAAAGTGCTATACAATCCATTTACAGAAAATTGGTACCACTGAGTACTGATACCGTAACGTGTGTGTGTCCCTAGCTATGTGTAATAATAAAACGGTTCAGTTTTCCTGCAGTGTCTTATGTGAAGACACACACACACACACACACACGCACGGTTTACGTGTGTTATTAACCGACAGAAGAGTGTGGTACACTTGTGGAGTTGATCTGCACGCTGCCACACCTCTCTTGCTTGTGGAGGTGCCCTGCATTTTTGGATCTCTGCTTTACGTTACCTCTTGTATTTGATTACCAATTAAATGCACGTCGAAAGAAACACGCCCTGTCTTTCACTTTTAATGGGCACTGCAAACGCCCATTAGTCTTCCACCTCTGCTTCATTGGGCCTTTTTCCACCAAAAATTCAGGAACTAAAGGTACCTGTAGAAGTGTGTGGTCTGTGTTTCCACCGCATTTCACAATTTATACAAATCAGGCTTTTTACACATATGGAAATAAACAAGACAAAATTAGGTCATATTTACTTTACTATAGTGTTCGTAAATGATATACAAGGCAATAATATACAAAACATTTTACATAAAAAAAGGCTTTTGTCCGCAGTGTCCAACAGTCAAAAATCATCCTCTTTTCAAAGACAAATTCATGACGGTAATGCCCTCAAGGTCCAGTTCAGCTGTTAATAACAATACATAAAGAATGTATGTCAGTGTTTATCTCAGGGAAACATAAACGCATCAGATTTAGCGTTAGCCTGTTTGTTGGTTGGTTTATTTCGAACATGAATGCAGTTTCAACATGATACATCACATTTTCCATTTCTTTTTACAACATGCTGGAAAAGGAGTAGGAAGGAGCAGATCTTATTTAATCCTACCCCTTTTCCACTTCATAGCAGCATTAACATTAGTATTCGGGTCACTCAGGTTCAGACAAATAACTACACTAATGGCGCGTCACTGACTACTTTAACAGCAAGTAAATAAGTAAATAGTGAATGTTTGATGTGATTTACCTTCGTTCTACTCGTCCTTCATTTCACATTTATCTTTAAACTACAAGGTCGGAGTCTCAGTGAACCGCTCGCTTCGCCGTTTCAAAGTCTGGCTAAATACTTTATATTCTTCTGTAAATAAGTTTGAAAGAGTCAATCCACTTTTTCTCGCTTCGCATAATAAAATTAAGTTTGTAAAAATGAAAAATTTGTTCTCGAGGTGGCTGAAACTTTGAATACAAAGTTTTAGAAAAGCCCAACTGTGTTCAGCCAATCAGCATTCGACAGCTCAGCCCGCCCCTCTAAGGTTCCTGGAAAGTAATTATTAGTAATTATCATTTGTAAATTTGCAGTCATGTTGTTGTTACGATGGCTATCATTGAATGTATATTCATCATAATATTCAGGTTTCTGTGATAAAATATAACTAATCGGCAGAAAACCTTTGGTTGCCAAAATTATCGAACCTCAAAGTTTCATAGGAATCTGCTCCAGTGTTTCCTTCAGCCAGTTTACTAAGCAACCAAAATGTCATTATACTTCAAAAAGTATCCTTTTCTACTTAGTTCGGAAAGGGCAAACATTTCATATTGTCTTTCTCTTCTTCCAAGATTTGTCACCTTTTAGCCCAGGAGAAGGATAGCATCCGTAAGGAGTATTGGCTGTTTTTGGGACGTTCTTTAAAGAGCAAATATGGATCCAGTGGGCCCAGAACAGGTGACGCCGAACCTCCATCTCCAGCGGCGGACAAGTAGGAAATGAACTAGATGCACCTAGTTCACCCCACTCCCACAAAACTGGTTTGATGAACTTATTGCTGTAAACTGCAATTTTGTGTATTGCACAATAGGCATGTCGCTACGAGTGGCGATGCAGTGAAGGAAATGAGAGTGTTATGTCAAGGCCTTCTTTCAAAAACAGGACAAAAATCACTTCTGGGCCATTAGGTTTCATCTCGCAGCATATTTGTATCTATTATATTGCTCTCTAATAGGCCTGGCCTAATAATAAAATCTGAATTTTTTTACAAACCATTTGATTTCCTTTTTTTCCCCCCATACTTTTGAAAACAACAATGAGTACAAATGACAGAGATAATTCAAAACAAGTAGTTTGAAATGACACAGCATACATTGCATCTTACTCTTAGCAAAATTCAAATTTGAATAATGTTCTCTGTATACCAGATATAAATTGTATTTTTTATGGAATCATTTTCAAAGATTTAAGTTAAGAGCTTCTCTTGGGAAGCAATTCTTCTGTGTTGTATACAATACTACTCTTGACAAAATATAGCAATGCACGTTGCATGCAAATAAATAATAATCTCCAATATTGAGATTAATAACGTGCAAATTAAAACTTCTGTCTTGAATAAAACATACTGCTAATAAAAATGTAGTATCATACATTGTATGCAAATAATCAAGTAAAACATTGAGGGGAGTATAGTTTCAGTAAGTGGATAAACACAGGTTTTTATATTCACAGATCTTGGTGGTGTGTAGAGATTGCTTTAGTGATCGTTCTACGCATTGTGCTTCTTTGTCATCATACATGGTATCATCATACATAACTGGTGCAAATTATACCACCATAGTAAGCTGCTTTTTAGCGGGAGGTTGTTTGTTTTTATGGTCTTATTTGCCTTGTATAGAGTTGTATTTCCCGCACTCAACTAGAGGCTTCGGTCTCTGATGAAGGAGTAAGTTTGTTGTGCTGCAGCCTTTTTTAAACAAACTTTGCAGCGCGCAGAAACGTTTTGCTATTGTTTGTGTTAGCATTAGCCATGTTTTGCCAGGTGTGTCTCTAAGTAAATAAGGGGCAGGGTGCAAGCTACGGAAGCATTTCAGGGCAAACAATAAGCTGGAGCAAGAGGAGAATAAAAAACATTTTTAATCGTTTGCAACAAAAAAACTTGAAAAAAACTACATCGCCCAGGCCTACTCTCTACATACATAGTAGTTTTGTTTTTATTTGGTCATGTTTCATCATGTTCCTTAGTGTTTTACTTTGCAAAAATACATCATGTGATTACTAAAAGCGCTATTTGTGTTTTAAAATTATTTTACAACTGACTCATTAAAGGTGTTGTATGTCAACAGCTCAGAATGACCCTTTTTTTAAGTCAAAAATATAACAGCACTATCAACTAGGGGTGTCCCGGTACGACATGCTAACATGAAAACAAGACACGGCAACGCCTGCCAGAAATTAATAATAGATTTTATTTATTACGCACTTTGCATTGAAATACATCTTCAGGTGCTACAGTACAAACCGATGTTCAAACAATAAAAGCTTAGCCATTAAAACAGATTCAAAGCTAAGACTAAAACACTAAGTGACGCATTAAACACCCAAAACATTCATAAGTGGCTTTTCTAACTTTCTATTTTAGTTATGACAAAAACTTGGTCAAAAGATTTATGTGTGTGTCTCTATGTGATAATGTTAGTCACATAACCATGATGTGGAAGTTTCATATTGTTGCATGCCTAATATCTTGTAGTGTAGAATGTTAGACAATATTTGATCAAGTGAAATAACTTCAAAACAATGGTAGGTATAAAAAACACTAACCTTGTGACAGATTTATGCTAATGAAGTGGGGTTTTAATTTGTGTTTTGGTGACACACAGTGTTCACAATTATTTATTACATTCATACATGATGGAGTAAATTGAAGGTTGCAGACATGTTTTTTACTGCATTACTTTGTAATACTTTTCTGCCTTGGAGACTTTGTATGTGTAAGGAATATGCAACAATGATTATGTGATACTTGTTTATATTGACAAATGTGCTGTTTTAGACTGCAATAGAGTTCAATTGAGGACACTTATGTCTATAACTTTTGTGTGCTTAGCTGTTTGGCTGACTTGACTAAAATACAAGAAAAGACCAACCCTGTGTGCTTATTAGAGGACATTTAGATATTAACTGACTGTCCAGCTTTGCACAGGTGAACACGCTGCAGGACTGCTTGTATCAGAGATTTTAGATGAAATTGGATCGGGACACCCCTACCACCAACGGCTAACAAATGTATGTTACCAACAGTGGTTTAAGAGAACATATGCAACAATTAAATATCTGTATTTGTCTCAAATTGGTTAAATTCAACTTTGTAACTAACTCTTCCACACAGACCGAATGAGATGTTGGCTTTTGATTGGCTTTCATGGCTGTCAGGCACACATGCATTCCTGCGACACGTGCCCACCTACACAAAAGCTCTTTGCTATCAGAAGGATTTAAAAAACAGTCGCAATTGCCGCCATGCTGCCGTTGAAACAGGTAAGCAAGGCAATAAATCACTCCAAACACGCTTTTAGACTAAGCGCAGTCTTCATTCTAGGTGCTTGTGCAGAGGTGGGGTATCGTCAATGGTTTGAACCAGAAAGAGGGCGGGTCAGAATGATGGCGGTGCTTTTTAGCGCAAGCGACCACAAGCATCCACCGAACTGTGACATACAGCGGCTTTAAATCAATATATTTCCTTCTTCAGGTCGAATTAGCACAAGAAAGATGTGAAGTCGTGCTTGATATGTTAAACTACTGTTAAACCGTTCTCCGATCACTCTTGTTGGTTCTGCACGTCTACATTAGCACTACTAGCTGTAGTTGTTTCCTACACTACAACATGCTCTGCTTTTCACCACAGCCGAGTGTTAATAGCCTTTCAATTCTTGTACACTACAAAAAATTTCTTTTTTTTTTGGTGTAGATAAACTGCAAACTACCATTTGGTGGTAAAATAAAGCATCCAGATAGACTTTTAGCAGAGTGAAGGCTGGAAATGCAAGCATCAATAATTGCTGACTGTGCTCCCTGGTGTTGAAATCATAAAGGGTCAGCTGTCTGATTTGAAATACCATTCTGTACAAATGAAATGAAACCCAAATGAGAGCAGAACCCCTTGACTCCCTCACTTGTGTGGGTGAGTCATCAAACTAAAGGTGAATAAGACTACACTCTTAAGTATGCACTCGTTTTTGTACACAACATTAGTTACCATAAAAGCTTAAACTCCAGGCTGGTTTTCAAAATCCATCTTCATAAGTAGTGAATGAACGCAGGATCAGCGCATCAACAAGGAGTTCTGGCCAAGAGTCAGCAAAGCATCTGCTTACTTGATCACATTTATGAAATTGGCCGCCAAGCATGGTTTATAATCCACCACGTCTTTTACACAATTAAAGATTGCTGTGGAAACTGAAAAAATCAGAGGCTCCGACTGTATATGAATGATCCTTTAAGGTTCTATTGTGGTCCAACAGAGTCCGTTCTTAATCTTAATGTACTGAAATATGCTCAATTGTAATAATGTCAGCTACACTACTTTGGTCCAGAGTCAGCATATTTATCGTCATAGTTACTTAAAATGTTATGCTCATGACGCAGTAAGTCGCATGAAGCGGACACGTTTGTTAGTGGATACTTTCTAATACGCTTCTGCCTTGGAGACTTTGAATGTGTTCGTAATATGCAACCTATAATTATTTGATACTTGTTTATGTTGACAAATGTGCCATTTAGACTGCATTGTTTAAGGACACCTATTAAGTGTGTTTAGCTTGTATGATATTTATATTTTATAAGTTAACACACTGTAGGACTGCTTGGACAGTCAGAGTTTTTAGATGGAAGCTGATATAATCCCATACTTTTTTAGGCCGATATCTGGCTTACATCAACATCGTATTGGGACACTCCTATGACCCAAGAGTGCCTAATTTATTTTCTGTACTTCAGTTGAAAACATTGACAGTCATGTTAAAATATTAAAGTGACATTTTGACCTTGTAACCAATTATTTTATAATTTCCCTAAAGAGAAACCTTTACAAATCTGCGCGAATTGAAGGTTCATTGCTTTTCCAATCAGACGATGACTGATTTTAGATTTTACTGGGGGTGTCCCAAATCCTATATTGATACCTCATATTGGTCCAATATCAGCAAAACAACAAAGTAACTTGTAAAATGTGTGATTTAAGCTCCAATACAACCATACATAGTGTGTTTACTTGCGCAAAGCTGGACAGCCAGTTAACATCTAAATGTCCTCCGGTAAACACACAAGTTTAGTCTTTTCTACAAAATGACTGTAAATGCCATTGAACAATATTGCAGTCTAAAACACGGCATTTTTCAATATAAACAAGTATCAAATAATTATAGTTGCATATACTTACACATACAGAGTCTCCAAGGTAGACGTGTATTAGACCGTATCAAGTAACACATCTGTCTGTATCATTCAATTTACTGCATTGTAATCTTAACTTCATGAATTATTGTGGTCACCAGAAAACCAATTACCACTGTACTTCAACTCAAAGGGGTCTTATCTTTTTTCAACATTAAAAACCCTTCCTTGTGGTCTACATAACATGTAATGGTATAATTGGTCAAATTTTTGCATAGATTATGTTTTACAGACCATCTTCAAGCCTCTTCATACTTGCCAACCCTCCCGATTTTTCCGGGAGACTCCCGAATTTCAGTGCCCCTCCCAAAAATCTCCCGGAGCAACCATTCTCCCGAATTTCTCCCAATTTTCACCCGGACAACAATATTAAGGGCGTGCCGTGATGGCACTGCCTTTAGCGTCCTCTACAACCTGTCGACGCGTCTGCTTTTTTACCATACAAACAGCGTGCAGGCCCAGTCACATGTTGTATGCGGCTTCTGCATACACATGAACGTGACTGCTAGACATACTTGATCAACAGCCATACAGGTCACACTGAGTGTGAACGTATAAACAACTTTAACACTGTTACAAATATGCGCCACACTGTGAACCCACACCAAACAAGAATGACAAACACATTTCGGGAGAACATCCGCACTGTAACACAACATAAACACAACAGAACAAATACCCAGAATCCCTTTCATCCCCGCCCCCCCACACCTCACAGAGTTTAGGTGTATAATAACATGGACGAGAAAACTTTACCGAACTTGGAGGTCAAGCAACTGCATGCGACTTGGAAGGAACAGGAAACAATAACCAGCAAGGCACAGCTGCCTGTGCCAAGCTTAAATAGTCCATGAACTGATTAGCTGCAGATGTGCCTCAAGGTCCGCCCCTCGCCGGGGAAGAGTATACTGGAAAAAAAGGCACAACAGGGAAAATGCAGACACAAAATAAAAGGGAAGGCAGGAGGACAGTAAAACACAACAGGACCCCCCTCCTTAATGGACGCCAACTGGCGGCTTACCTGGTTTCTCAGGAAATTGATCATAAAGCACAGCCAATAGTGTTGGGTCTAGAATAAGGGAACGAGGAACCCAGGATCAGTCCTCGGGGCCTTAACTTTCCCAGTCGACCAGATACTGGAAGCCCCTGCCGTTTCTCCTCACATCGAGAATGGCCTTGACTGTAAATGCGGGATGACCATCAATAAGCCTGGGAGGTGGAGGAGGCACTTCCGGAGGACTCAAGGGGCTGGAGGTAACAGGCTTGAGCAGAGAGACATGGAAAGAGGGATGTCCGGAAGACGTAGTCGAACAGCAGAGGAATTGATTACTTGCTCAATGGGATAAGGACCTATAAACCGTGGCTGAAGTTTGTTGGAGTCCACCTGAACAGGTAGGTCGCGAGATAACAGCCACACCCTCTGACCGGGCTTGTGTTCTGGTGCTGCGCTTTGGTGCCAGATAGCAAGACGCTGGTTGCGCTCTGAGGTGCGCGAAAGTGCAGTCTGGGTGTTATGCCAGGCTTGACGTGCATGGCGCAGGTGGGCAACCACAGGCGGGACGGCAACCTCTGATTCCAGGGAAGGAAAAGCTGGAGGCTGGTAACCGTAGGCGCAGTGAAAAGGAGACATGCCTGTTGCAGAGCTGACTAGAGTTTTATGGGCATACTCGATCCAAGGTAGGCTGAGTGCCCAGGAGGCCGGCTGATGGTGGAAAACGCAGTGGATAGCAGCTTCCAGATCTTAATTGGCACGCTCAGTCTGACTATTTGTCTGCAGGTGATATCCCAAATAAAGGCTGGGCGACGCTCCTAAAGACTTACAGAAGGCCTTTCAAACAACAGATGAAAATTGTGGCCCTCTACCTGAAACCACATTAACAGGGATTCCATGCAGCCGGAAAACGTGGCTTACTAGCAACTTAAGTTAAAGTTAAAGTACCAATGATTGTCACACACACACTAGGTGTGGTGAAATTTGTCCTCTGCATTTGACGCATCCCCTTGTTCACCCCCTGGGAGGTGAGGGGAGCAGTGAGCAGCAGCGGTGCCGCGCCCGGGAAGCATTTTTGGTGATTTAACCCCCAGTTCCAACCCTTGATGCTGAGTGCCAAGCAGGGAGGTAATGGGTCCCATTTTTATAGTCTTTGGTATGACTCGGCCGGGGTTTGAACTCACAACCTACCGATCTCAGGGCGGACACTCTAACCACTAGGCCACTGAGTAGGATCCGCAGTCTCGAGTGCTGAAAGCAACTTGGGAAAATCGATGAAATGGACCATTTTAGAAACACGGTCCACCAAAGTCAATATAACTGTGTTGCCATTGGATGGTGGGAGTCCTGTGACAAAATCCAATGCCACATGGGACCAGGGACGGAAGGGGATGGAAGTGGGCGCAGAAGGTCAGGTGGTGCCCGATGAAAAGCCTTATTACGGATACAGGGGTAATAGGCAGTCACAAACTCCTTGACGTCAGCCCTGAAGGTAGGCCACCAGAATCACTGCGATAGGAGAAAAGATGTACGGGTTATCCCGGGGTGGCAGGCGATCTTGGAGCTGTGGGCCCAGTTCAGGACTTCCGAACAAACCTTTGGGACCATGAACAAACCCCGCAGGACAGTTCTTGGGAGAGGGAAAGTTCTTTAGTGCCTCCGACACCCGACCTTCAATGTCCCACTGTAACGCTCCCAGCACTCGGGACGGAGGGATGATGGTCTCCACCTTGACCTCTTCCGAGGGACAGGAATAGACAGGACGTCGGGTTTACCGTTCTGGGATCCGGGGTGGAAGTTCAAGGTGAAGTTGAATCTGGTGAAGAATAGTGCCCACCTTGCCTGTCTCGGGTTGAGCCGTTGAGCGGTGCAAATGTAGGCCAGATTCTTGTAATCCGTTAACACAACAAAAGGGATCTCCGAGCCCTCCAGCCAGTGCCTCCATTCTTGAAGAGCCAACACAACGGCGAGTAGTTCTCTATTGCCAATGTCGTAATTGTGTTCAGCTGGAGTCAGGCGACGGGAGAAGAAAGCGCAGGGGTGCAGTTTCTGGTCAGAGGAGGAGCGCTGGGAGAGGACCGCCCCCATGCCGTAGTCAGATGCGTCGACCTCAACAAAAAATTGAGAAGTGTTAGGATGAACAAGAACCAGTGCAGAAGTGAACAACAATTTGAGTCTATAAAAAGAAGACTGAGCCTCCGAGGTCCATAAAAAGAAACAATGTACAAGCAGCCGAAATGAGTTTCCTTCATCGGGTGGCGGGACTCTCCCTTAGTGGTTCGGGAATGCCCACCGGACACCTCCCTGTGGAGGTATTTAGGGGGCGTCCAACCAGTACGGCGCGGAAAACATGGAGTGGATCACACTGTGAAGCTTCCAGTCACTGGAGTGGATTCCACTGCTCACACCGTGAGGCTTCCACTTACCAGGCTGCAAAATAAACGTGGAGTGGATCTCAATCTACTTCGCCCTCTCCAGAGATTTACTCCCTCGCCATTACTCAAAATTGAACTTTTTAATGTTCAATCTCTCACTGACAAAACAGCACTCATTCATGCTTACATCCTCGACAAGGGACTAGACCTAAGGTGTCTCACTGAAACCTGGCACAAACCAGAGGAATACATCAACCTAAACCGTGCATGCCCTCCTGGCTATAAATACCTGGAGAAGGCCCGCAGCATGGGGCGTGGTGGTGGCATAGCTATTCTCCACAAGGACCACCTGGAACTGTCCCCCTGCCACCGTTGTCCACTTTCGAATGCTTTGCATTCAACTGTAAACCCCCCTTTTCCATGACCCTGCTCCTCATTTACCGACCACCCAAACAAAACGCAACTTTCATCTCCGAAGTTTCTGACCTCCTCACCACCCTCTGCTCAGCATCCACATATGTCATAATTCTGGGAGACATAAACATACATGTGGACAACCCATCCTGCCAATTTGCATCTGATTTTCTACAACTCCTGGACTCTCTGGACCTCACTCAACATGTGGATACCCCCACACACAGCAGGGGACACACTCTTGACCTGGTCATCACAGACTCCATTCCCATCAATAATCTGGTCGCCTACTCACTGGGCGTGTCTGACCACAAGGTCATTTCCATGGAGCTTCTGTTCCCTACCTCTCATACCAAGCCCAAACGCCAAATCAATTTCCGTAATTTTAAAAACATAAACCCAGCCACTTTCACCTTTGACCTGGAACTCCCCTCTGCTGCAATCCCCCCATCCTTGAGCGATGCAGTAGACCACTACAACACCAACTTGAAAAACCTCCTCGACCTCCCCGCCCCTGTTAAAACCCGTACAGTCTCCTTCCCACACTCAGCCCCCTGGTTCACACCCGAGCTGAGGAAAATGAAGACGGCCGGGCGGGCTCTGGACCGGCGGCGAAACTCCACTGGGCTAACTGTCCACAGACAGGCCTTTAGGGAACATCAAAAGGCCTACGCAAGATCTCTCGGGGAGGCACAGTCACAATTTTACTCCAATATAATCAACAAAAACCCTGGCAACTCTAAAACACTCTTCTCCACCTTCAACCACTTTCTGCAACCACAAACCTCCAAACACCATAACACAACAGCGAATCAATGCAACACCTACCTTGAGTTCTTCAGAACTAAGGTAGACAACATCCGCTCCCTCCTTTCTGGCCCCGTCACTCAAATTGTCCCAACCATCGTCCCAATGCCTCTGATCCCTAACCCCCTCTCATCTTTCACCAGCACTACACAGCAAGAGATTGAGGACATTGTCAGAGAAATGAAGCCCTCTACCTGTGCCCTGGACCCTCTTCCCACCACCCTAGTCAAAACCAACATCTGTACAATAAGCCCCCTGATCACCAACATCATCAACCTCTCCTTTCAGACCGGCCACATTCCATCAGCTCTTAAGACCGCCATCCTCACCCCTCTTCTTAAAAAACCCTCCCTCGACCCAGACACCCTCTTCAACTACAGGCCCATCTCAAACCTACCATTCCTCTCTAAAATACTGGAGAAAGTAGTCTCCTCACAGCTTCAAACTCATCTCAAACTCAACAACATCAGCGAAAAATTTCAATCTGGTTTCCGTTCTGCCCATAGTACAGAAACCGCCCTGGTCAGGGTCACTAACGACCTCCTGATGGCGGCGGACGCCGCTTCCCCCTCTCTGTTAATCCTACTGGACCTTACAGCCGCATTTGACACTGTCGACCACAACATCCTAATCAGTCGCCTTCAATCCACCATCGGTCTCAACAATACAGCACTACAGTGGTTCAAGTCCTACATCTCCGGTCGGTCAGAATATGTCTCCCTGGGAGGTTCACATTCGCGCACCCTGCCTGTCACCTGCGGTGTACCCCAAGACCTGTCCTCGGCCCCACCCTGTTCACCTTGTATCTGCTACCCCTTGGCCGTATCATCAGCAGGCATGGAATTTCTTTCCATTGCTATGCTGATACGCAGCTCTACCTGCAAACAATGCAAACCTCACCCTCATCTCCAATGCCCCTCTCCATTCTCACCACCTGCCTGGAGGAGATAAAGGCATGGATGAGCATCAACTTCCTGCAGCTCAATAGCTCAAAAACAGTGGTCATGAAAATAGGCACCCCAAACCAGATCAACACATGCCCCATAACCAGCATCACCTTCTCTGGACAGGACCTGCCACTCTCCCCAGTTGTCACCAACCTGGGAGTGAAAATGGACCCCCACCTGAACTTTGAAGCCCACATCAACCATCTGTGCAAAATCTCTTTCTTTCACCTCCGCAACATCTCAAGACAACGCACTTCTCGTCAGGGTCCCCAAAAAGAGCATCAAAAAGCTCCAGTACATTCAAAACAGTGCAGCGAGGATCCTGACGAGAGTGCTCAAGCATGATCATATCACACCTATTCTCAAATCACTCCACCGGCTCCCTATTGCATCCCGGACCCAATTTAAGATCAACCTGCTCACTCACCAATGCATCTACGGCAACGCCCCCTCCTACCTTAAGGACCTAGTTTCCCCTCAACCCCCTACCCGCAACATCCGCTCCTCAAACACTAACCTCCTCAAACCCATCAGGACAAAGCTACAATCAATGGGCCGCCGGGCTTTCTGCTCGACCGCTCCCGAACTTTGAAACGCTCTCCCCGACCATCTTAGAGCACCACAGTCGGTCGACCATTTTAAGAAGGGACTAAAAACCCATCTTTTTAGCACAGCTTTTATCTAATTTCTCTGCCTTCTTGTTTTTAAATGCACTGCTTGCTTATCTGTTTTTTATCCAGTGCTTTCATGCTTTTATTTCTATTTTGATCTATGTTTCTGTTGTGTGTAATGATTTCATTTATATTTTAATTTTTTTGTATTACATATTCTTACATTCTATTTTTTTATTTTTATACTTTGTAGCACTTTGAGATTTAAACAAATGTAAAGTGCGTTACAAATGCAACTTATTATTATTATTAGTAGGAGGCCAAGGAGAAGATCCAGGACACGTTGGGGGGACTATGTCCCCCAGCTGGCCTGGGAATGCCTCAGTATGCCCTGAGAGGAGCTGGACAAAGTAGCTGTAACGTTCTAAACGTTCATATCCTGCATCAGGTGTGTTCCTGCTGGGCAACAGGTTCAACCACATACCAGCTTGTTTGTGTCACTCTGAGCATCAATGTGGTTTTCAACGGTCATTTTTACTGACATTTTACTCTGAAAGTTGAAAATAAGTGGAATGAAAGTGCTTACTAATATTTGCCAAAACTTTCCCCAACACTGCAAATTTGCAGCGAGGAGAAGGTATATTGGACCCTAAACCTCCCTTAGTAATAACAACAATAATACATTATAACACATAATCTAATGATTGTTAATCAATGGGATGGTTATCATGATCATTAATCTCCGCTCATTAAGCGTCCCTAAAAATTACTGAGGGTAGAAAACTTTTTACAAGCTTAATGGAAAACTATGAAGCAAGTACTCATCCTCTCAGAACAATCACAGTGATGGTGGTGGTTGGCAAGAAATGCACTTTAGATATTAATCTTGTTTCTGCATCAGCTGCATCAACCGGACCAGCGGGTGGGATGATTTATAATTGGCCATTCCATATTTTGAATCAGAACTTAATGAAATGATGGCCAAGTCATGTGACCCAGCACTGCCTGCAAAGTGTCCTTGAATGGCGACTTCCTTCTGCTATTTTTGCAGATTCTTGAACTGAGGTTCTTTTTGGGAAAAGTCCCTTCAAGGAATTCAGTTGTTCACATTCATTTGTGAGTAATCAAGTCTTTTATCACGTGTTCACTTTTAATCTTTGAAACATTTAAATCCATAAGAAACACGTAATAATTGATAATAATAATAAAGAATAATCACATGTAAGATATGATCTGGACCGAACAGCTTCTTACAGCTTTGTCACTCACCCTGGGGAACCATTTGTATCATGACAATAAGGATAATAAAAACACATACTGTACTTGTCACATCGTTCAATTAAAGTATTTTTCTGTTTTGGTGACTTCTTGGACTTTAGGCAAATTTCCAGAGCCTGCTGTGGTCCCAAGTTTATTTTTTAGAGCTCTTAATCTCACAATCTTTTGAGTTTTAACAGGCTCCACTTTAAAGAACACACATAAATGTCGAGTTCAGTGTATTGTGTATATCAATGATTCTAAAACTGGTACGTGGGCTCCATCTAGTGGTATGCCAAAGAATCACCTGATTAAAGTACAGTGTTTTATTTCCCTATATTCAAACACAGTGATACTGTTTAAACTGTGTGTAATGTTGCAGTGGCTAAAATATTTAAAATATACTTCTTAAATAACACATTTGCCTTGTTTTTAGTACTTGGGTCTACAAGGCTACTGCATTTTAATATTGGTCATTATGGTGGTACTTGAAACCATTGGTGTATATATTGTTTGTAACATGGCCCATTCCCTGTACTATATATCTAATCACTGGATATGATGTTAAAAGGCAGCAGAGTGGAAACATGGTTTGCGCATCTGCCTCACATCCAGCTGCTTCACAGTTTGATCTTGGCACATACTAACAATGGAGGGACGCATCTGTATATCGATAGTATTGATACCACAGGTAGTATCAGTACCGCACACCTGTTATAATTAGCATTTTCTGGGGGAAGAATGGTTATTCTGTTCTTTTTCCGGAGGCAAAATTATGTTCTTTTCAGTGAATAAAAGGGACGATTTTGTGTGAATTTCCTCAAACAACAAAAAAAAGAAAACTATCTTTTTTGGGGAAAAAAAGTGGTGGTGAGGATCTTCAGTTCTTTTTACGGAAAAAATAGTGTTGGGGGGAGGTTTATCCTGTTCCTTTTCTGAGGAAAAAAAAAAGGCAGAACAATTATGTTCTTGTTAGAGGAACATTTTAATTTATGTTCTTTTCCTGGGAAAAAAAAGAGGGAAATTGTTTTTTTGGGAGAAAAAGGGAAATTCTGTCCTTTGGAAATGTTTTCTTTTTCTGAAGGAAAACAATGTTCATTTTAGAGGGGGAAAAATAATTATTTTTTTTGTCTGGGGGGGATAAAGGGGATTTTTTTATTCTTTTTTGGGAATTTTTTTAAATTCTGTTCGTCTTCCGGGTGGAAAGATCTAGGCAGAGTATGTTTGACAAGGTGTATCAGAAAAGTTCCAGGGCTAGTATCACAGAAGAACTATTTCAAATCCAAAGTAACATTTTCCGCTTCAAAGTAATCCCTTTGCAGTCTAATGCCCTTTCTAATGTTTGAATGCTTCTTCCGAGATCTTCCACAGCCCCGTCAATCATCTTCTCAACCTGGAACTATCAGATGCACACAGGGTCTTGTTGTGAGTGGACGTGTTGTCATGCATGGTGAAGCAGCCACAGGTTTCCCTGCCACAACTTTCGCTTCTTCTCACACACTGAACAAAGCAAACAGCACAGGATTTATTTGTAGACGTTCTGCTCGATGGTCTGATCTTGTGGCAACAACACCTTATTGTTGACAAAGCTCCTAACATCCAAGAATATCATCATCAGCAGTCCTGGAATTTTCTGACACGTCATATTATAAATAAATAAATGATAAATGGGTTATACTTGTATAGCGCTTTTCTACCTTCAAGGTACTCAAAGCGCTTTGACAGTATTTCCACATTCACCCATTCACACACACATTCACACACTGATGGCGGGAGCTGCCATGCAAGGCGCTAACCAGCAGCCATCAGGAGCAAGGGTGAAGTGTCTTGCCCAAGGACACAACGGATGTGACTAGGATGGTAGAAGGTGGGGATTGAACCCCAGTAACCAGCAACCCTCCGATTGCTGGCACGGCCACTCTACCAACTTCGCCACGCCGCCGCATATTACATCATTCCACCCTTCAAAAAGAGCTGTTCAAATACATTCGAAAGGTGGTAAAATTAATATAACAGTCATGCCTATCAAATGTACAGTATGTACTCCGAACGTCGTTAATAAATATTTGGGAGCAAAATGTGTATGTTTGAAAATTCATCCTGTTAAAGTCCTACTGAAACCCACTACTACCGACCACGCAGTCTGATAGTTTATATATCAATGATGAAATCTTAACATTGCAACACATGCCAATACGGCCGGGTTAACTTATAAAGTGCAATTTTGAATTTCCCGCTAAACTTCCAGTTGAAAACGTCTTTGGATGATGACGTATGCGCGTGACTTAACCAGTGAAACAGAAGTATCGGTACCCCATTGAATCCAATACAAAATAGCTGTTTTCATCTCATAATTCCACAGTATTCCGGACATCTGTGTTGGTGAATCTTTTGCAATTTGTTTAATGAACAATGAAGACTGCAAAGAAGAAAGTTGTAGGTAGGATCTGTGTATTAGCGGCGGACTACAGCAACACAACCAGGAAGACTTTGACTCGGATAGCAGACGCGCTAGCCGACGCTAGCCACCGATCGCACGGATGATCGTGGTGAAGTCCTTCGTCCTTCCGTTGATCGCTGGAACGCAGGTGAGCACGGGTGTTGATGAGCAGATGAGGGCTGGCTGGCGTAGGTGGAGCGCTAATGTTTTTATCATAGCTCTGTGAGTTCCCGTTACTAAGTTAGCTTCAATGGCGTCATTAGCAACAGCATTTTTAAGCTTCGCCAAGCTGGAAAGCATTAACCGTGTATTTACATGTCCCTGGTTTAATAGTATTGTTGATCTTCTGTCTATCCTTCCAGTCAGGGATTTATTTATTTTGTTTCTATATGCAGTTAAGCACGATGCTATCACGTTAGCTCCGTAGCTAAAGTGTTTCGTCTATGTATTGTCGTGGAGATAAAAGTCACTGTGAATGTCCATTTTGCGTTCTCGACTCTCATTTTCAAGAGGATATAGTATCCGAGGTGGTTTAAAATACGAATCCGTGATCCACAATAGAAAATGGAGAGAGTGTGGAATCCAATGAGCCAGCTTGTACCTAAGTTACGGTCAGAGCGAAAAAAGATGTCTTGCACTGCATTCTAGTCCTTAACTCTAACGTTCCTCATCCACGAATCTTTCATCCTCGCTCAAATTAATGGGGTAATCGACGCTTTCTCGGTCCGAATCGCTCTAGCTGCATTGAAAACAATAGGAAAATATGAGGAGGCTATCAACTGACTACGTCACGCTACTTCCGGTAGGGGCAAGGCTTTTTTTTATCAGATACCAAAAGTTGCGATCTTTATCGTCGTTGTTCTATACTAAATACTTTCAGCAAAAATATGGCAATATCGCGAAATGATCAAGTATGACACATTAAATGGATCTGCTATTCCCGTTTAAATAAAAAAAAATCATTTCAGTAGGCCTTTAAGATTCAGTGTAAAAAAAATTCAGTGCGGAAATATTTTTTTTTTCAAAACTCAAGACTGATCACTTCTGATAAATTAGGACTGAAGCAACCAATCCTGTTGCAGAAACCGCCAATGAGGTGTCAAGTTTGAGGTCATGTGACACTGGTCTTATACAAAACAGTAAAAAGGCAGTTTATGCAGCACTTCACGACTACATTTCATTACGAACCATAGAAAATGATTCCAATGGTTAGAATCGTCACTTTTGAGTGACATACGGGTCACAGCAGCTCCATGCAGACCAGGCATGAAGCAGAGTGGGTAGAGTTTGTTTACACAGCAGTAAGCTTGAGGCCCTGTTTACACTAAGCCGGATAAGGTTATCCAGGGTAAATCACACCTAACCTTATCCGTGTCCACACACAACAATGCCACCGTTTAAGACCCCCGCCCCCCTCCGTCCGCCGGCGCAACAAGACCTAGTACGCATGCGCGGAAAATAAAATAAAATAAATCCACCAGAGCGTCCATCTGCTCTCCAGTAGATGACTTTACTTCACTGTGAAGTTATTTAAAAGTGCTATATTGTAAATAGTTTTATGTGCATTTTAAATTTGTTTGCTGTGTTTTGTGTGCAAGTTTTTCTCCTTTGAACAATATCCAGTGTTGTGGTATTTCAATTAACTACAATCCAATGTGCTGTGGGGCCCTATTGTAGTGAATCACACCTGAGCCATCATAAATTAATCAAATCTTTATTGGACATGAAAAAGTAGACAATGCAGGAAAGAACATTTTACAACAATTAATCTAGACAGAGAATACCCAAAGTACTGTTGTTGTGGGTTGACTCCGCCATTGGGGTATTATTTCATGAGATATGGGGTCAGGGGATAAGCTGGGTCACCCCAAAGAAAAACGGAGTGGATCTTCATCTTCCAGCAGTTGTTTGGGACACCAGGGAATGGTTCCATCTTTCAGCTGCGCGCTAATGGCGGAGTTAGCGAAGATGCGGGCATCATGCACACTGTCTGGCCATTTCACAGTCATATCCATAAAGCAATATTTGTAGTCACACACTGGTTGTATCACATCCACGGGAGGAAGAGACGAATATTTCGGTAAATATACTCACAGCTAACGCGGACATTTCAAAGTTCTCTTGCCGTCTGAGAAGTGAGAAATAGCTGCAATCGCCCGTTGCCTTCTCTTAAGGTATTGATTTGTGATTTCAAAAAGCGCCTGTACATGTAGAAGAAGGGCATGTCTGGATGATCCGCCTCCATCTTTGTTATGAAGCTGACTATGTCGCATTCTTTCCATCTTCCATCGCACAAAGACACTTAATGAGGACAAGAAAATTCACCCCCTTCTAATGCCACTATGATACAACATCTGTATTATAATCCTTGAACAAAGTAAGAGTGAAACTCATGTGAATAATCACTGAATGGAGAACTGGGGGTGGGATTAAATAAATTATCTTCTTCCCACTCCCTTTCAGGCAAAACTGGACAATTATGCATTACATACTATACATTACCTTTTGCACTATATTAATTTATATTATGTGTTGTCAACTTTGTACTTTTTTATGTCATTGCCTGAAATAAATAAATAAATGAATTAAAAAAATTAATGCATCCCGCTCTGGCACAAACGCGTGCAGTCGCTAAAAGCGACAAAAAGCGTGAATGCTTTTGAAGTATGTACATGGCAATTTATCGACGCTGCAAAACTTACCGACTTAATTGTAATTTATCGTTGGTTAATTGACTTATCAAATATAGGCCCGGGTCTATGTAGGACACCATGTACAATATGTACGACGTCATCTGCGACATGTAAGACCTCATGTATGAAACCCAAAACCAGTGAAGTTGGCACGTTGTGTAAATCATTAAAAAAAAACAGAATACAAAGATTTGCAAATCCTTTTCAACTAATATTCAATTTAATAGACTGCAAAGACAAGGTATTTAATGTTCGAACTGAGAAACATTTTTTTTTGCAAATAATCATTAACTTAGAATTTAATGGCAGCAACACATTGCAAAAAAAATTGGCACAGGGGAATTTTTACCACTGTGTTACATGGCCTTTTATTTTAACAACACTCAGTAAACGTTTGGGAACTGAGGAGACCCAATTTTTTAAGATTTTCAGGTGGAATTCTTTCCCATTCTTGCTTGATGTACAGCTTAAGTTGTTCAACAGTCCGGGGTCTCCATTGTCGTATTTTAGGCTTCATAATGCGCCACACATTTTCAATGGGAGACAGGTCTGGACTACTGCCAGGCCAGTCTAGTACCCGCATTCTTTACTACAAAGCCATGCTGTTGTAACACGTGCAGAATGTGGCTTGGCATTGTCTTGCTGAAATAAGCAGGGGCGTCCATGAAAAAGATGTTGCTTGGATGGCAACATATGTTGCTCCAAAACCTGTATGTACCTTTCAGCATTAATGGTGCCTTCACAGATGTGTAAGTTACCCATGCTTCGGGCACTAATACACCCCCATACCATCACAGATGCTGGCTTTTGAACTTTGCGCCTCTAACAATCTGGAAGGTTATTTTCCTCTTTGGTTCCGAGGACACAACGTCCACAGTTTCCAAAAACAATTTGAAATGTCGACTAATCAGAACACAGAACACTTTTCCACTTTGCATCAGTCCATCTTAGATGAGCGAAGCGAAGCCGGCAGTGTTTTGGGTGTTGTTGATAAATGGCTTTTGCTTTGCATAGTAGAGTTTTAACTTGCACTTACAGATGTAGCGACCAACTGTGTTTACTGACAGTGGTTTTCTGAAGTGTTCCTGAGCTCATGTGGTGATATCATTTACACACTAATGTCGGTTTTTGATGCAGTACCGCCTGAGGGATCCAAGGAAGGTCATGGGCATTCAATGTTGGTTTTCGGACTTGCCTCTTATGTGCAGTGATTTTTCCAGATTTCCAAACTGTTGCATCTTGAAAAAGATTAAAGATGGCCGCCGTGAGCAACGTGAGTTGAGACCGTCTCTACACAAGTCCCGTATATAATGTTAAAAATGGCATAAACGCTCCAGTGACACAATCATTTAAGTCGTTTTCGTTATATATATCCACCTCTCTGCAATTGGTGAGATATATACTCCTCACGAGGGTGATTTGGCGGAAGATAAGGTGCCTCGAACGCCGAGTGACTCATTGTTCACCTGCAAACATGCCACAACGCGGATCAAAGGAGTCAAAACGCGGCCGTGATCAATTGTCCTCCAGTGATTTGGATGAAAAAGCAACGTTTACTCCGGACGATCGAAAAATGTTGCAAGCCATGGTTGAAAAACTTGGAAAATTGGACATTTTGGATGAACTAAAAACTGACGTTTCAGAGCTGAAAAAATCAGTCGAGCACAATCACGCTGAAATGGTGGAGATAAAAAAGGAACAGACAACGCTAAAAGTTGAGTTAACAAGCCTGAAACTCGAAACTACAAGACTGACAACGGAGAACGAGAAATTAAAGGCAGACTTGTTAGAACTCCGCTGCAGGAGCATGCGGGACAACCTGCTAATCATGGGAATTAGCGAAGATGGAGGAGAAACTTACGGCATTGCGGAGAACCTCGTCAGAGCCTTTCTGCAGGAGCAACTCGGCATCCCGGAGGAAGAAGTTAAGAGGATCCAGATGGAGCGAGCACACAGGATTGGCAGACGCAAGGAGGATGCTAAACCGAGACCAATGCTTATAAAGTTTACTAACTCCAAATGCAAAGACGAAATGCTTGCTCTCTCCAGAAGACTGAAAGGTACTAAATTCTTCATGACCAGCCAATATCCAATCGAGGTGGTGGAGGAACGACGTAAGTTGATTCCAATTATGAAGTCCTTTAGGCAAAAAGGACAACAAGCTCGTCTTGTTGTGGATAAACTGTTACGTTAACGGTGAGCTGTACAGAAGCATGTGAGGAACAATAACAATGTCGCGCAGTGATTGCGTCATCGCGACATCACCATGGTAACGACTTGACGGATATGTTTTGACATTTTGTTTGTGGAGCTTTTTAGTTTATTCTGGGACTGGACAATGTAGTTAGATGTTGGCAAACGGTCAGCGAATTATATATTTTGGGGGTTATATGTTTGTTTGTCTTGCGTGCTGTGGTGTGAATGGTGTGTCTGTGGGTTTATTAGAGGGGATATTGGTTTCCTTGGAAATAGCAAGTGATGCTGCAGTTTTTAGTTACAAGATTTTCATGTCTATGAAACTTATGGTATTAAGAGAATCAATAAAATATACAATGAATTTACTCAGATTATATGATTTATAGGAACGATAATAAAGTTGGAATAATTAGTTATAATTGCAATGGTCTTGCAGACAACAGAAAAAGAAAACTTATATTTATGTGGCTGAATGAAAAAAACAAGATCTTTTTTGTCTTCAAGAAACGATTTCAACACATTTAGATGAAGAAAAATGGAGAAAAGAATGGGATGGTCCAATTTTCTTTTCACATGGTTTCAGAAATTCAAAAGGTGTTATGATTTTGATTAAAAAAAAAACTTTAATTTTCAATTTAACTCTATGGAAAAAGACTCACAAGGACGTTGGCTAATATTAAATATGATTATTCAAGGTCAAAAGATGTGTGTTTTGAATCTGTATGGGCCAAATGTTGATGAACCTTCCTTTTTTGAAGAAATAAGTGACATGTTGCAACAACAAGGGGAAATTATTATTGTGGGGAACTTTAACGTTGCTTTGGATAAAGTTCTGGACCGAAAAGGGAATTTTTCAATGGATTATCATCCTCAATCTTTACAAAAGATTCAAAATGTTATGGATGCATATGATTTAATTGATATCTGGAGATTCAAAAACCCTAGGTTAGTACGGTACACATGGAGAAGACAAAACCAGGCAAGTCGTATTGACTATTTTCTGATATCATTTTCATTGCTAAACAAAGTGACTGCAATATCAATCGATGATAAATTGCGTTCATAATTGTATAGGAATAAATATTGCAATTGAAGATAATACACGTGGGTCCGGATATTGGAAGTTTAATCAAATGCTTCTACAGGATGATGAATTTATTGAAAAAACAAAGCAATTTATTACTGACTTTTTTAAAAATAATGTAGGATCTTCAAATCCCCAAATAGTCTGGGAAGCCTTCAAATGTTGTTTTAGGGGATATGCCATTGCATACTCTTCATGGAAGAAAAAAAAATTAAAGCGGCAGAACAGGAATTAAAGAAAGAAATTGAGGATTTACAAAAAAACATTGACAGTAATGATAATCTAACTAGTGAGCATCTGTATACCTTTACAGCCAAACAAGAGGAGTTAGCAGATTTAGTTGAAAAACAATTATTGAAAAGTTATGACTGCAACAGAGCAATCTGGATGAAAAAAGGTGAGAAGTGTTCAAAATTATTTTTAAATATCCAAACAAAAAATCGTTCTAAAAAGAACATTTCCAAGCTTATTAAAACAAATGGAAAGGTATTGGATACACACACCACATTGTTGAAAGAAATGGAAAATTACTTTAAAAACATTTTTTCTAATCCAGTAATCCCTCCTGAAACTACAATTTTTTTCCCAGAAAATTATGAAAGAAAATTGAATTCGGAAGAAAGCCATTCATGTGAAGGCCTCATTACAGAGGAAGAACTTGTGAAAGCTGTTAAATCTTTTCATCCAGGGAAAACCCCAGGATTAGATGGAATACCTATTGAGGTTTATCAAGTATTTTATGAAGATCTTAAGAAACCATTACTTTCCAGTTTTAATGACTCATATAAAACAGGTTTTTTGTCCAACACTCAAACAGAAGGTCTTATTTCCTTATTATTGAAACAGGAAATAAATGGTCAGTATAAAGACCCAGTTCATCTAAAAAATTGGAGACCAATAACACTTCAGTGTTATGATGCTAAGATCCTGGCAAAATGTTTGGCTACACGACTTAAGTCTGTTTTGTCAAATATCATTCACCAAGATCAATCAGGCTTCCTACAAGGAAGAAACATAGGAAACAATATTAGACAGTTATTAGAAATTATAGAAAATTATAATATGGAAAATAAAAGAGGATACATTTTTGTAGCCGACCTGGAGAAGGCTTTTGACAAAATTAGCTTGGATTTTATTTGTAAAAGCTTAGTTTTTTTCAATTTTGGCAACTCCTTATTACACTGGATCAAGACGCTATATAATAAAACTAATTGTAGAATTATCAATAATGGATACATCTCTGGGACAATACCTCTATTAAGAGGTCTAAAACAAGGGTGCCCTTTGTCTCCATACGTATTTATTATTGCTATGGAAATATTGGCAATTAAAGTTAGATTGAATAAAAATATTGAAGGGGTCAGTAATAATAATATTGAAAGTAAAATAACAATGTATGCAGACGATACAAGCTTCTTTATAAGCCCCAATCCTCATTGTCTGCAAAACCTTCTTGATCTTTTGGACATATTTTCACAGCAATCTGGGCTTAAGCTAAATTATGATAAATGTAAAATATTAAGGATCGAAAATCTAAAGGGAACGTCCTTTCGAATGGAATGCGAAGTGCCTGTTTTGTGGACAGATGGACCAGTTAACATACTTGGTGTTGTTGTCCCAGAGAACCTGGAAGATCTAGGCTCAGTAAATTATGATAATCGACTAAGAAAGCTGGATAAAATTATGCAATTATGGAAAGGGAAATCCTTAACCTTGTATGGTAAAATATCTATTGTCAACTCGTTAATTATTCCTCAATTTATTTATTTGTTTTTGTCATTACCAGCTCCATCGCAAAACCTTTTTAAGATTTATGAGCGGAGGGTCTTCGATTTTGTCTGGGACGGCAAACCAGAAAGGATTAAAAGAAAGGTTTTGTACAATGAATATGAATATAGGGGCCTGAAACTTCTCAACCTTGAAGCTGTGTGTCTGTCTTTAAAAGCATCAATTGTTCCAAAGATGTATTTAAACACTGAGTGGTACACAAGTGTCCTGTTGGACAAAAAAACATGTATTGTATCAAAAGAAATTGTATCCTTTTTTACAAGTGATCCCCTCCCATTTTCCTTATGTAAAGAGTCTGCTGGGAAACATGGCGGGGTTCATAAAGGAAACAATCCACTCATGGTGGTGTTTTCAATTTTATGTACCAGAAAAAAGAGATGATATTTTGCAGCAAATAATATGGATGAACTCTAATATTGTAATAGATGGAAAGCCTTTCTTTTGGAAAAATATGTTTGAAAGAGGAATCATTTTTGTCAATGATATTATCAATGAGAATGGAAAAATTATGAAATATGATGAATTTACAAATATGTATGGTGATGCTTGTTCAAGCTTTTCATTTAATCAACTAACTGGAGTCATTGGGAAAAGATGGAAACAAATTAATTATGGAACTACTAAATTATTAGTTTGTAAACCCTTAATAAGAAATTCTAGTTGGCAAAAAGGAACTAAAATAAATAGAAAAATATATAAGTTTTATTTAAAAAAGAAATCTTTGAAGGCTGCCCCATACAACACATATGGAAAATGGGAGGACTTTTTTGACTGCCCGTTGCCGTGGGATGCAATATCCAAATTAATCTACAAAACCACTATCGATGTGCAAAATCGTTATTTTCAAATTAAAATTATTTATAACTTCCTACCCACGGGAAAAATGTTAAAAATATGGAATATGACAGAGTCAGATGATTGCCGATTTTGTTGTCAGGAGCCTGAATCCACCCTACATTTGTTTTGGTATTGTCATATTGTGTCTTCATTTTGGGTGGAAGTTGAAAAAATGTGTTTAAAGATTGGTTTGTTTATGAAGCTTGATGTGGTTTCTGTTATTTTAGGAGAGTTCATTGACAATCATGATTTACTCAATTTAATTATAGTACTCGGTAAAAGGTTTATTTTTAAGGCAAAAAACAGATATTCACTTAGTATTTCTTTCTTTAAAACATTTATTCAGTATTTTTTAACTTTAGAAAATTATATGGTTGAAAACGATAATGATGCCAAAAAACATAAAAAAAGATGGGAAGTGCTCAAAGGCTTATTTTGAAAATGTAATTTTGTTTATATATGATATGCAATCTGTTGTTGTATTCCCTATTTTAAGTGTACATAAATGAAGGTATGTGTTGCTGAGTTCGATTTGGATGTGATCTGGACTGTACATGGGTGCTTAATTTGAAAATGTATTTTTGTTTGTGGATTGTATGCAACCTGTTGTGTTACCTGGTTTTTGGTGTACATGGGTGAAGGTGTGTGTTGCTGAGCCCGATCTGGATGTAATCTGAACTGGACCTGGTTTTAAGAACCCTTTTGAACAATCTGACTTCATTGACAACCTGGTCTGGTGAAGTTAAGGTCCTTTGTTTGTTTTGTTTGAAAGTAAAGCAATTTAAAAACAATTACATAAAAAATAGTAATGAGTGAAAATGTTAGTGGACCAGCACCACACACAATCATGTAAAGGTTGGACACCCCTGGCGGGAGAGGACGCTGGCGTCTCGCTTGTTCGCCGCTTCTCCTTCCTTAGCCTTAGTTTTAGTTTTTATGCGACTTAGTATCTTTTTTTTGTTTGTTTGTTTTGTTTTGTTTTATATACTAAGTGTGTTTAACTTTTAAGTGTGTAGTTTTCTACTTATCAACTTTTACCCACTTCGTCACCTGGCATCAGCTTGGATTATTTTGTGACAGATGACAGTTGTTTCACTCACCCGCTGGCTCCACTGATTCTCCTGGCATCGCCCAGCAACAACCTGCCACTACGAGCTGTTTCCCGGATTGCACCGCGGATAGCCCTCCTGGCTACCCGCCGACTGTCTGGTTAGCTCTCTGCTAACTAGCCACCGCTCCGCAGCTGGTGGCTAACAGCTAGCCAGCCTCCAGCTACCCTGCCCTAGCAGCAACAACACGCAGCCGGCGCGGGTCCTTCCACCAACTCCTCTCTCCTCTCCTCTGTCATGCTGTGGATCGTCGCGTTGTGCCTGTCTCTCCATCTCTGGCCAACAAGTGTGCGGCTGTCGGCCAACGATCCCAGGCTAACATCCACCACTGCCAGCATGCGACTCAAATACTCCGCTCTGCAACTCCTCAAACTCAGCAACCACGTCACCACACCTCCAGACATCACAGCAGCCATCAAAACACACGGACTGTTTCCCCGACCCAGATACATCCATAGAAGCTCCCGCAGAAAGTTTATTTACTCCCGGACTGAACAACACTGCATCCCATCACTCTGGTCACGCAACCGACCCACCCCCAGTGACGTCACACGTCATCACAATAACAAACCACACGTGCGCTCTGCCTACCTGCAACCGTTAACCAAAGCACCCCCACCCATCCAACTTCACCCATCCCTTAAATTTGCTCTGCTCAATACCCGCTCACTCAATAAAAAAGGACCAATACTCAGTGAATTCATAACTGACAACAACATAGACTTTTTCAGCATAACCGAAACCTGGCAAAAACCACTGGAATACATTCACCTCAACAGAGCTACACCCCCAGGATACACCTACATGGATAAACCACGTGACGGTCGTGCTGGCGGTATAGCTACAATATACCGCCAACACTTGAAACCCACTGTTGTAACCATCACAACCCCCTCCTCCTTTGAGCACCAGTCATTCAAGCTGGCTGGCCCCAAACCCCTGGTCACTGCAATCATCTACCGCCCCCCCAAACCCAACCCTGCATTCCTTTCCGATCTTTCTGAATTTCTCACCCAACTCTGTGCCATTTCACCTTCAGTCATCCTACTGGGTGATTTCAACATTCATGTCGATTCCACCACCTGTAAAACTGCCACTGAATTTCTGGACATTCTCGACTCATTTAATATCACTCAACACGTTGACTTCCCCACCCACAAAAAAGGACACACCCTGGACTTAATTTGCACCACTGGACTCTCCATCAGCAATCTCACCAGCTTCAACCTCACAGACATCCTCTCAGACCACCTGGCCCTCACCCTGGACATAGACATCCCCACCCCCCTTATCAAGCAGCAACGCTCCATATCATACCGGAACATGAAATCAATCCACCCCCCCTCTCTTTCCGCCCTACTGATTGACACCACCTCCGATCATACCCTCACTTTGAGCGCCTCCCCCACTGAACTGGTTAACAGATACAACAGCGCACTCTCCTCCTGTCTCAATCAACTCGCCCCCATAAAAACCAAAACTGTCTCCTACACCCACACTGCCCCCTGGTACACTGACCACCTCCGTCACCTTAAAGCCAAGGGCCGGCAGCTTGAACGGCTCTCAAAGAAAACCGGTCTCACTGTTCACCTGGACATCTACACACTACACCAACAGGAATACAGAGATGCCCTCAACAATGCACGCACTTCCCACTACTCCTCCGTTATACAATCCGGCAGCAACAACCCCAAGATACTCTTCTCTACCGTAACCCAACTCCTCAAACCCATGGACACCACCACCACCTCATTCACCACCAGCAAATGTGAAGAATTTTTATCATTTTTTCAATCAAAAATCAACACCATCCACTCTGAACTGGCCGCTTCCTCTCCCACCTCCTCCCCTACCCCCGATCATGCCCCCCCTTTACTCTCCAACCACCCACTCAACTTCTTCTCCGAAATCACCACAACTGACCTATCCTCCATAACTTCTGGTATGAAAGCCTCCACCTGCATCCTCGACCCAATCCCATCCACTTTAGTTATAGCCTGCCTTCCCTCACTCTCACCTCTCATCACCACTATAATTAACTCCTCCCTATCCACTGGCTCTGTCCCTCCTGCCCTCAAGCTGGCTGCCATCACCCCCATCCTCAAGAAATCCGGTCTCGACCCCAACTTCCCCAACAACTACAGGCCCATCTCCAACCTCCCCTTCCTCTCTAAAATTCTCGAACGTGCAGTTGCCTCCCAAATCAAATCCCACCTTCTCCACAATAACCTATACGAAACGTTCCAATCCGGCTTCCGCTCACTCCACAGCACAGAAACTGCCCTCCTCAAGGTCACCAACGACATCCTCCTCTCCGCCGACTCTGGTTCCCTCTCCATCCTCATTCTCCTCGACCTCAGTGCTGCCTTCGACACCATCAACCACTCCATCCTCCTATCACGCCTCCACTCCTCCCTTGGTTTATCCGGCACTGCCCTCTCCTGGATGAAATCCTACCTCTCTGACCGTCAGCAATTCATCTCAATCAACAACTGCACCTCCTCCACTGCCCCAGTCACCCACGGCGTCCCCCAAGGCTCAGTACTTGGCCCCCTACTCTTCACCATCTACCTCCTGCCCCTCGGTCAGATCCTCCGCCACCACGGCCTTCAATTTCACTGCTATGCCGACGACACACAACTATACCTTTCCACCACGACCATCACCCCAGCCACCCACTCCACCCTTACCACCTGCCTCACAGACATAAAAACCTGGATGCAAAAAAACTTTCTAAAACTCAACTGCAACAAATCTGAAATAATTATAATTGGCCCCGACTCCCTCACTCGCTCCACTCAGGACTTTTCATTAAACATCGACGGCTCCCTTGTCACTACCTCCACCCACATCCGCAATCTAGGTGTAATCTTCGACCCTACCCTCTCATTCCTCCCCCATGTAAACCACATCACCAAAACTGCATTCTTCCACCTCAGAAACATTGCCCGTCTCCGGCCCTCCCTCACACCCTCTGCTGCCGAAACCCTCATCCACGCCTTCATCTCATCCCGGCTAGACTATTGCAACAGCATCCTCTATGGCATCACTTCCAAAACCCTCAATAAACTGCAATATGTCCAGAACTCCGCTGCCCGCCTGCTCACCGGAACCCGCTCCAGAGAGCACATCACACCTGTCCTTCATGACCTCCACTGGTTGCCTGTCAAATACAGAATCCCCTTTAAAATACTCCTCACCACCTACAAGGCACTCCATAACCTGGCTCCACCCTACCTCTCTGACCTCCTCCAGCCACACGTTCCGTCCCGTTCCCTCAGGTCTAGTGATGCTGGCCTCCTGGAGGTCCCCAAGACCAGGCGCCGAACCTGGGGCGACAGGGCCTTCTCCGTGGCTGCCCCCTCTCTCTGGAACGCTCTCCCCAGGCACATCAGAGAAGCCCCCTCCCTCCCTACCTTCAAAACCACCCTAAAAACTCACCTCTTCACATTAGCCTTTCCAAACTGACCCTGCCCTTGGTGTTTCTTTATTATTATTTTTTTTCTTTTTTTTTTCTTTTCTTAGTTTCTTTTCCTAATAAAGTTGTTTTAATCCCCCCCCCCCCCACACGTGTAAAGCGACTTTGGGTATTTAGAAAAGCGCTATATAAATCCCAGGTATTATTATTATTATTATGTGTGCTCTAAAGACTGTATCCCTTGCAGACTGTATTATTCTATATTGTAGGAACCAGAAGTTGTTGTTGTTTTTTTTTAATAACAGAAAGAGACAGCCCCTTTTGTGTAAATGAGTGTGGATGAGTGTGAATGGGGGAGGGTTTTCTTGGGTTGATGCACTAATGGTAAGTGTATTTTGTGTCTTCTTTTTAATGTTGTTTAAAATAATTTAAAAAAATAAATTAAAAAAAACAATCTGGAAGGTTATTTTCCTCTTTGGTTCCGAGGACACAACGTCCACAGTTTCCAAAAACAATTTGAAATGTCGACTAATCAGAACACAGAACACTTTTCCACTTTGCATCAGTCCATCTTAGATGAGCGAAGCGAAGCGAAGCGAAGCGAAGCCGGCAGTGTTTTGGGTGTTGTTGATAAATGGCTTTCGCTTTGCATAGTAGAGTTTTAACTTGCACTTACAGATGTAGCGACCAACTGTGTTTACTGACAGTGGTTTTCTGAAGTGTTCCTGAGCTCATGTGGTGATATCCTTTACACACAAATGTCGGTTTTTGATGCAGTACCGCCTGAGGGATCCAAGGAAGGTCATGGGCATTCAATGTTGGTTTTCGGACTTGCCTCTTATGTGCAGTGATTTTTCCAGATTTTCTGAACCTTTTGATGACATTATGGACCATAGATGGTGAAATCCCTAAATTCCTTGCAATAGCTCGTTGAGAAATGTTGTTCTTAAACTGTTTGACAATTTGCTCACGCATTTCTTCACAAAGTGGTTACCCTCGCCCCATCCTTGTTTGTGAATGACTGAGCATTTCATGGAATCTGCTTTTATACCCAATCATGGCACCCACCTGTTCCCAATTAGCCTGTTCACCTGATGGTTGTTCCAAATAAGTGTTTGATGAGCATCCTTCAACTTTCTCAATCTTTTTTGCCACTTGTGCCAGCTTTTTTGAAACATGTTGCATGCATCAAATTCCAAATTAGCTAATATTTGCAAAAAATAACAAAGTTTAGCAGTTTGAATGTTAAGTATAATGTATTTGTAGTCTATTCAATTGAATATAGGTTGAAAAAGATTTGCAAATCATTGTATTCTGTTTTTATTTACCATTTACACAACATACCAACTTCATTGGTTTTGGGTTTTGTACATCATGTGCGACATGTACGACATGTGTGATATGTACGACATAATGTGTGAAATGTACGACATCATGTAGGACGTGTACGACATCATGTAGGACGTGTACGACATCATGTATGATATGTGCGACATCATGTACCACATCATGTACGCGTGTACCAGACAGCCGTGAGTGGCAGTTTTGAACACCATTCAACCTATATGACCCAAACGTCAATGTACGACCCTTTTCATGCAGTTTCATTCATTCTTGTGGGAATTAGAAACATTTTGTGTACAATCTGTTTTCTTTACACCACTATTGGTAACAAATGTTAGTGTTTTTGTTACAAAAATGGGACATGCAGCAGCTTTAAAGATTTGCTAGACTTTCAGGTCAGATTGAATGAACATAAAAGATGTAACACTATGCAACAGTACTTCACATATTCACTTTTCAGCCTTTTAACATTGTCTGTATGTACCTGCCTTCCCAAGTAATCAATGCTGGATGTTGTCTTACCTCTTGGCCTAGATAATGAAATAAACACATTCGATTTGAGACTGCATCATCATCATCATCATAATCATCATCTCTTTAGAGCATCAATGTGATGACTCATCACAAGTCCATCTACATTGATCTGGACTAGAACACATTTTATTACATAATAACACAAGAATGAGGTATAATCCGTACTATGCTTTTATTAAGACCCCTTTAGAAGGAAAGATTTAGTCTCGTATTGGCAGTGAGTTTCATCACCATGGATCCTTTTCTACTGTACTGCACTCCTACTCACCCTGACAAACAAGCACATAATTATGGAAGAAAAAATGCATCTGTTTCTATACAGGCGTGTGCATTATTTCACAATATAAAACCCCTGTTGTTTTTTTATGCCTGGCAGTTAATCAAACATACACTACAACATGTGTTTCATAGAACATAAAAACAGGAGTTTGATGACAGTCAACATTCCATCACAGAAAATGATGCATCTTCTGCTCTCTTGCGGAGAAGCACTGAATTGCTCTGCTTGTCGCTGCATGTTGCTGGCAAAGCAAGATAAACAAAGCTATATTATTTTTTTTATTAATAAATCATTTTTATTTGTAGTGCAGGAAAAAATCAATTAACAATTAATTCAATTCTGAATCGACTTGTAATGTTTTTTAGGCCATCATGTTGCTTACTTGCAAGGTGTTATACATAAGCAGTAAAGAGGAGCCTTTGCAACCTGTTTGAAAGGCTGTATTATAATTCATATAAAAATATATTCCAAAATATAATACATTGCAATAATCATTTTGAATCGAATTGGAATAATGCAGTACATTTTTTCCTCAAAACTCTGCCGACACAAAAACAACATATTTTGTTGACGTAAAGCTGATATTTTCAGTCATATTATGAGTGAAAATTTAGAAGCAGTGTTTCCTCTGAGTTCGTGCACTTTAATGCATTTGTTGCATATCTTTTCTTATACATTGAAGGTAGAAAAGCGCTATACAAGTATAACCCATTTATCATTTATTTATTAAAAAGTAGTAATAAAAAAACAGCACTGTTGTTGTTGTTGGCATTTTCACTTAAACATTTTGCACCTTAAAAATACAATAACTTTTTTGGGGGAAAAAACAAGTCATTGCAATATCATCTGTAAAGTCCCTGAAAGGAGGAGATACAACTTTTTACATTTGTATTGTAAAAAGTAAAAAAAAAAAATGGACCAAAAACTTAACTTTGCAGTTCACTTTTACTGCGTCTGCGTGTATCGTGGATTTTTAAAGTACCAATGAGTACATTAAGGCTTGAGTTTGCATGTTATATATGAGGATGTGTCTCTTTTATACATTTAGTTTGTGTCATTCTAAGTTTATCTTTTGTAAACAAAAATAAAAAAAATAATTGTAGGTTTTTAATTTGTCTTTTGACAATTTGGTTTGTTTTCATGGAATGAAAGAGTTTTGCATTCCCTGCAGGCCACCATACATGACTCTTCTCCAGTTATTGCTCCACAGGGGCTTCATCCTCCCCCCACGCACGCACGCACGCACGCACACATGCCGAAGTTGCGGCGCTGTGAAAAGGTGATAAGTAAGAAGTGATCGATGCTTGTGAACGGATTATCGATGAGCCGGTAAGTGTATCAATGAGAAGCAGAAAAGAGGATCTACCTCCCCGCCATGAATTATTTAAAGGTTCCCGGTAACGCGGCCAGACGCCAGAGCGGCGTGGACGGCCGCCCGTGAAGCGGCCGGTGATGTCCGCCGGTGAGGAGAGTCTGCGGGCGGACGGAGGATGAGGAAGGCGGACTATAATGAAGGTGAGCGGCCAAGGACTGTGCGTCGTCCTGTCCAGCAGCCTCGTCCTGGTGTGTGCGCTCAGCGAACTTCTTGTCGGCTTCAGATGCCTTTCTTTGGGCTCCTCCGTCAAAGAACATTTCCACCTGGGCGCCGCGGCGGGGGCTTTCTACTCCGGGATGCTGCTGGGCTCCGGCCAGGTCCTGCTGAGCGTCGCGCTGCTCTGCTGCAGCGGGAAGCCGCGCGGCGGGAACTTGGTGCTCCTGGGCGTGCTGGTCTTCCTGCTGGGGGTCCTCACCGCCTTCTCCGGCGCGGTGGTGGACGGAGACGCCGCTTCTCTGGCGGACAGGAAATACTCGCACTACTGTCTCCAGCCGGGGCCGCCGAGCCCGGCCTGTGCGCGGCTGAGGGACTACCAGCGCAGCCTGCTCCTGTCCGCCGTGCTCAGCACGCTGGAGTGTCTGCTGGGGCTCCTCCACCTGCTGCTCCTCCAGCGCTACAAGGCCAGCAGGCCGGGTCACAGGCACACTTCCGGGCCCATCATCTTCGGCGAGGAGCGGGACGTCTCCTCGGCGGACTTCCAGCCGGTTTCTTACATAAATTTGGCGCTTTTTAACGTCTTGGACGAGACCGGCGCGGAGGTGCGGCGCGGCGGGCACCCGTCCATCGAGCTGCCGGGTTACTCGCCCGCAGACCCGGACCTCGACCGCTGCTTCCCCTTCTCTTACCCGCTGCCCAGCGACCTGCCGCCGGCCTACGAGGACATCTTCCCCGCTGAGGCGCGCGACACATAGTGGAGCACAGGTGCTTATGATGAACACATAATGACATATTAATAATGCAGTATATATTCATAAGTGTGTGTTGGAATATGTACTCTTCGCATTTATACTTGTCAATAAAAAGTATATTTAACCTCATCTCACGCCCATTCATTACAACTAAATACATCTCATTTTTGAACTGTGAAAAAAACACATTTAATAACCATGTTATACTAAGCTAGGAACATTTTTATTGTAAATTCCCAGCAAACTATGGGCTGATTATTTACTTTCACAGTAACATTTACAGCAAGTTATTGTGAAACAGTGCCAGTTCTAGGCAGTCATAAATGTGAAGGGGGCATCATGTGTGCATCATTCTCCTGTGCTAACACAGTAGTAACATTACCTTCTTCATGGAATTTGGTAGTTAGCTACAGGGTAGGCCTGATTTACTAAGATCCAAATACCATGCAGGGTGTGCAAGCTATCAAATAGTGTGTTGCGTGTGATCTACTAAGACTGTGTGTACAATTGAAAAGTGGTGCAGACCGACTTATCTAAATGATGATTTACTAAGACTGTATGTACAATTGAAAAGTGGTGCAGACCGAATTCTACCTGTGTCGTTTTGCTATGTTTTCAAACATGCAGGAGACATTTACTGTGCACTTTTTATGGGAATTTTAGAAGTAGTAACTACTACGGCCCACGGGCCAGATACGGCCCGCCAGCGTCCAAAATGTGGCCCGCGGGAAGTCCCAAGTTAAGAAAAAAAAATTTAAAAAATGATTTTTTGTTAGTATTTATTTAGTTTTTTTTTAAATCTGTCCTTTTTAATCCATTTTCTACCGCTTGTTACTCTCAGTGTCTCCTAGCAGCTCAAGCCAATCATATTGTCTAAAAATGCATTTTCCCATCGCGAGCGTGCATGCTCTTTCAGTCAATTAGTGCGCGAGGAATATATATATATATATATATATATATATATATATATATATATATATATATATATATATATACATATACATATACATATATATATATATATATATATATATATATATATATATATATATATATATATATATATATATATATATATATATATATATACCCCGCCTACCGCCCGAATGCAGCTGAGATAGGCTACAGCACCCCCCGCGACTCCGAAAGAGACAAGCAGTAGAAAATTGATAAATGGATATATATATATATATATATACAGCGTGGCCCCCGGCCAAAATGTTTTACCCCAATGCGGCCCCCGGATCAAAACGTTTGGGGACCCCTGATCTACATTGACAAAAAATTTTTTAATTTTTTTTTTACCGCTGACGGTGCTTTGGAGAGAGGCTGCACTAACTCCGCTCAATACGCAAAAATGCTATGTTTTTTTCATATAAGAAGTATTTTAATGATATATATTTTATGTGGGAAAAACCCCACATAAAATCCGCACAATAGAACAGGGGTTAGTGCATGTGTCTCACAATACAAAGGTCCTGGGTTCAATCCCCAGGCTTGCAGTCTTTCTGTGTAGAGTTTGCATGTTCTGTGTGGGTTCACTCCGGGTACTCCGGCGTCCTCCCACCTCCAAAGACATGCACCTGTTGGTTGATTGGCAACACTAAATGGTCCCTAGTGTGTGAATGTGACTGTGAATGTTGTCTGTTTATCTGTGTTGACCCTGCGATGAGGTGGTGACTTGTCCAGGGTGTACCCTGCCTTCCGCCTGAGTGCAGCGGGCACCCCCCGTGACCTCGATAGGGACAAGCGGTAGAAAATGGATGGATGAAAAAACAAACATCAGTAAAAAAAATACTAAAGGACGCCAAAATGCATCAATTGAATTTATTTTAATCAGCCCTTAAACCTCAAGTAGCTATAAGATTATATATGTGTAATATTTTAAATTTCTGACTATCCAAATATGTTGAAACATACACGTAGGACAGAGGATTGTCGTTTGTCCATTGTGTGTCTGTGCAGCACAACACTGACCCTGCAGCCGTTTGTGGAACTGTCAGTTTGCACAGTTACTAAAGGAAACGCTAAATAGTGCTGTGATGAGTGTTGATGAATTACATTGACCCAAAAACCCCCACCCCACCCCCTGCCTTATTCTGCTCACTCAATAAAAACAATCCACTTTGCACACGTTTAGTAGATCAGCTTTGTGTGCTGTCAAGTTTGCACATGTTTTAGTACACACAAACCTTTAGTAAAGGACCTACAGTATGTGTCCAACTTCAACCTGGAGAAGAGGATGCACTTTGTCAGGCCTCTACCTTCACACCTGTACTACTTGAGTGTCCCACGTGAAGACTAAGATCCTGCTGGTAGTTCTTAACCACAATAAGGCGGCAATCTCTCAGGAGCCATCACAACATTAACTTAACTGAATTTAACCTATAAGACTTCACACATAATAGCCAATATTTACGAAACTGAAAAGTACAGTAGTCTTACGAATAAACAAAAACATTCTTCTCAAACCAGTTTTCTACATTCTACTCTCATTCTCATAGACAAATAAACTTAAAGGCCTACTGAAATGATTTTTTTTATTTAAACGGGGATAGCAGATCTATTCTATGTGTCATACTTGATCATTTCGCGATATTGCCATATTTTTGGTGAAAGGATTTAGTATAGAACAACGACGATAAAGATTGCAACTTTTGGTATCTGATAAAAAAAAGGCTTGCCCCTACCGGAAGTAGCGTGACGTAGTCAGTTGAACATATACGCAAAGTTCCCTATTGTTTACAATGATGGCCGCATGAAGTGAGAGAGATTCGGACCGAGAAAGCGACAATTTCCCCATTAATTTGAGCGAGGATGAAAGATTTGTGGATGAGTAAAGTGCAAGTGAAGGACTAGTGGGGAGTTGAAGCTATTCAGATAGGGAAGATGCTGTGAGAGCCGGGGGTGACCTGATATTCAGCTGGGAATGACTACAACAGTAAATAAACACAAGACATATATATACTCTATTAGCCACAACACAACCAGGCTTATATTTAATATACCACAAATTAATCCTGCATAAAAACACCTGCGTGTTTGTTACGCTAGCTCCTAGCTCCTCTGCTAGCTCCTAGCTCCATAGAACACGCCAATACAATTCAAACACCTGATCAACACACACAATTACTCAGCCCAAAAGACCGTTCACCTAACCCAAGGTTCATAAAGCTTATATATTTTTAAAAAGTTACGTACGTGACGCGCACATACGGTCAAGCTATCAAATGTTTAGCAGCCAAGGCTGCATACTCACGGTACCTGATATTCAGCTGGGAATGACTAAAACAGTAAATAAACACAAGACATATATTTACTCTATTAGCCACAACACAACCAGGCTTATATTTAATATGCCACAAATTAATCCTGCATAAAAACACCTGCGTGTTTGTTATGCTAGCTCCTAGCTCCTATGCTAGCTCCTAGCTCCATAGAACACGCCAAAACAATTCAAACACCTGATCAACACACACAATCACTCAGCCCAAAAGACCGTTCACCTAACCCAAGGTTCATAAAGCTTATATATTTTAAAAAAGTTACGTACATACGCAAAAAAAAGTTGCGCACATACGGTCAAGCGATCAAATGTTTAGAAGCCAAAGCTGCATACTCACAGTAGCACGTCTGCGTCTTTGTCATCCAAATCAAAGTAATCCTGGTAAGAGTCTGTGTTGTCCCAGTTCTCTACAGGCGTCTGTGTATCGAAGTCAAAAGTCCTCCTGGTTAGAGTCTCTGTTATCCGAGTTCTTCCATCTTGACTGCATCTTTCGGGAATGTAAACAAAGAAGCGCCGGCTGTGTACTGTTGTTGCTGACTACGTTCGAAAAATACGTCCATTTCGCACCGACAACTTTCTTCTTTGCTTGCTCAGCTTCCTTCTCCATAATGCAATGATCATGATTGCAACAGATTCACGAACACAGATGTCCAGAATACTGTGGAATTATGAAATGAAAACAGAGCTTTTTCGTATTGGCTTCAATGTGGAAGGCATACCCGTGTTCCCCGGTCTACGTCACGCGCATACGTCATCCTCAGAGGCATTTCGAACCGGAAGTTTAGCGGCAAATTTAAAATGTCAATTTATAAGTTAACCCGGCCGTATTGGCATGTGTTATAATGTTAAGATTTCATCATTGATATATAAACTATCAGACTGCGTGGTCGGTAGTAGTGGGTTTCAGTAGGCCTTTAACATCACTGTAGACCAGGGGTCTGCAACCTGCATCTCTGGAGCCACACGAGGCTCTTTCATGCCTCTGTCCTGGCTCCCTTTGGCTGGCACTTTGACACACATTTCAATAAATAATGGCTATTTAATTTCAAGTAATTGTATTTTATTTAGTAAGTTTATTTTAATGTTACAGAGATTTCTGTGATATTGTAATATAAAAATAAAACATTTTAATATTTTGTGCCATCTTTTGTTGAATAGCAATTGTATTGTTTTTAGCGGACAACATCCGGAAAATACAACATTTAATGTTCATGGACAGATTAATTTGCCTTCACTGTTGACGAGGTTGGTTCGTGTGTCTTAATATGTTGGGAGGAAATTGCAAACAACAACAAACATCAAACGTTGAAGACACAGCATTTGCGAATAAATACTCAACTGGAGATGACCGAAAAAGAGCAGTTTTGGAACTGCTGCGGAGAGCTGATCGAAGCAAAAAAAAACTTTGAGTCGTTTTCTGTCTAGTGTTGGAGTTCATAAATGCTATTACATAAGTGTAGTGAAACTAAGTGGCGTTATCGTCATTTTAGGGATCAGAGTTTGCGGCTCTCGTGGGTTTTATTTGGTGGAAAATGGGCTCAAATGGCTCTTTGTATGGTTGCGGACCCCTGCTCTAGACGTAGTAATGCTTTTTTTCAACTGGTGTGTTACTGTACTAATGAACTAACCAGGAGTCATCTATTTCCCCTGTTCTTTAAAATGATATTTATTTCATTGTGTTGTCTGACCAGTAAGCATGTAGACACATCGTGAGGAAGTTCACATTGACGCAAATAATGCTACTCTACATATTTGTTTTTATCACCGTTTAAATAAAAATAGCAACAGACCACTTTTGTTTACATCAAATAAAAAAAAAACAATTATTTTATTAAAAGTTGGTCTGTTTATTTCAAAAGGTGTTAAACAAACATTCTTTAAATCATGGTCCAATATCCTGACGTCTGTGTTGACTAGTGAACAATCAGCAATGCTTCTTAGTTTCATTTTGTGGACATGATATTGTTTACTATCCATCCATCTGTTTTCTATCCTGGTATTGTTTACATTATTAATTCATTTATACTGCTGACTTATTTCTTTTGTCACCTTTAGAAAAAAGTTAAAATAATGTGCACCCATCCACAGTGGGCAACCGCTTGTGTCGATGTCGACCCAAACGGGTTCCGCTGATTCAAGTCGTCATCAAACCACGTCTTTTCTGACCTCAGTCTTTTTAGATGATCCTTTTTTATTTTTTATTTCCCATTTAGCTTAAATTCCACACAAAAAGTTACATTTTCTTCCCAAAAATCTATTTTTCAGCAGTTGTGATTTGATCAAGAATATTCTTTCCCGTTTTCTTCCTCAAAGATGATCATTTTAAACATGATGTGGTATGCTTTGGATGGTGAGATGTTTGGCCAGCAATGTAAATCCAGAGCATGGCAGGCTTTAAAAAAAGTTATTTTTTGTATATTAGACCTGCAGCTTGTTTTGTGTTGGCCATCAGCATAAAAAAAACACATAAATAATGTGCTGCATTATAAATATTATTAACACACTATGCAGTAGAAGTAAGGCCACACTGAAAACAAAAGTACAAGTGTTTTTTGCTATGTGTTATATATATATATATATATATATATATATATATATATATATATATATATATATATATATATATATATATATATATATATATATATATATATATATATATATATATATATATATATATATATATATATATATATATATATTACCGTTCAAAAGTTTGGGGTCACATTGAAATGTCCTTATTTTTTAAGGAAAAGCACTGTACTTTTCAATGAAGATAACTTTAAACTAGTCTTAACTCTAAAGCAATACACTCTATACATTGCTAATGTGGTAAATGACTATTCTAGCTGCAAATGTCTGGTTTTTGGTGCAATATCTACATAGGTGTATAGAGGCCCATTTCCAGCAACTATCACTCCAGTGTTCTAATGGTACAATGTGTTTGCTCATTGGCTCAGAAGGCTAATTGATGATTAGAAAACCCTTGTGCAATCATGTTCACACATCTGAAACAGTTTAGCTCGTTATGGAAGCTACAAAACTGACCTTCCTTTGAGCAGATTGAGTTTCTGGAGCATCACATTTGTGGGGTCAATTAAACGTTTAAAGTGGCCAGAAAAAGAGAACTTTCATCTGAAACTCGACAGTCTATTCTTGTTCTTAGAAATTAAGGCTATTCCACAAAATTGTTTGGGTGACCCCAAACTTTTGAGTTGTAGTGTATATATATATATATATATATATATATATATATATATATATATATATATATATATATATATATATATATATATATATATATATATATATATATATATATATATATATATATATATATATATATATATATATATATATATATATGTGTGTGTGTGTTTGTGTGTGTGTGTATACATACACACATTAGGGCTGTCAAATGATATTTTTTTAATCAAATTAATCACACATAAATAAACATGATTAACCACAGGTTTTTATTTGCTTGCATAAATAAAGTTTGCTTAAGAAAACACCCCAATATTTGGACACAAATACAATTTGGTAGTTAGAATCTCATACAGCAGGGGTGTCAAAGTCAAATGGACGGAGGGCCAAATAAAAAATTTAGCTACAAGCCGAGGGCCGGACTGTTCGAATGTTCATTGAAAAATTTTTAAATGACGCATATAGTCTAGTGAACCTAATTGAACCTACTGAAAACCTAACAAATATATTCCAATATGATCAGATAAATAAAGCAATATTTTCTTATGGCTCTGTCAGTAATCTTTAATTTTCAACAGACACAAAAGACAAATTTCCTTTATATAAAAATCCCCATAACATGAACATTAAATGAAAGAAACCGGTATTCAAGGCACCATCAGTAGCCTATATTTTCTATTTTAGCAAAAGTGGGCTAAATTTACTTCAAAGAAAAAAACAATAATAGCAATTTTCTATCATCCACTCAACTGAAATATTTTTAAAATATAATTAAATTGAAATACAATAAAATAAAGTGCAAAAATCTATAAATCAAAAACAACACTTTGTTTAAGGAGAAGTAACATGCAGTGAAAACAAATATTAAACTTTAACTTTTAAACTTGAATTGAGTAAAAACTCTAAATATGTGATTGCACAGTAATGTTCACATTAAACCCCCCTCCTCCCTCCGTGGGAGGGAGGCGAGTTGGGTGCCCGAAACCCCCCGCTGGTTTCGGCCCGCCCCTTGGCGCGCGTGGCACGGCGGGCTCCGCGACCCGACGGCTGGCCCTCGTGGCTTGACGGCGGGCGCGTCCCGACGGGCCGCGCGTAGGGGTCAAACGCAGAAGTCTCAGGGCCTCGTGGTGAGGGGGTGGCCTGCGGGTTTCGGCCCGCTTGACCCCCCCGCTCCGCTTGGCGCGCGCGGCACATGACGGGTTCCGCCACCGACGCTCGGGCTGCAGCCCGACGGTGGTGCGGGCCCGGCGGTGACGCGCGGTTTGGGGAAACAAAGCAGAAGTCTCAGGGCCTCGGGGACGGGTTTCGGCCCGCCCCCTTGGCGCGCGTGGCACGGCGGGCTCCGCGACTGACGGCCGGGCTGCAGCCCTTCGGCCGGCAGGCGCGTCCCAGCGGGCCGCTCGCCCCCTTTCGGAACCTTGGACCGGCATCCGCTTGGTGCGTGTAAAAGATCTGCGGTCTGCGGGCCGGTTCTAATAATAAATCAAGATCATCCCAAGGGCCGTAAAAAACCTTCTCGCGGGCCGGATATGGCCCGCGGGCCTTGACTCTGACATATGTGTCATACAGGAACGTTTTTTAAATGATTTACTGACCTGCAAGTCATTGATTTGCTCAAAACTTGGTGACAGTCAGACAGTAAGAATTAAGTGCACATTTTGAAAGTTTTGCAATAATGCAAACAAGGTATAGTTGCCAATCAATAATGTAGTATACTCACTTATAAACAACTTAAAGGGACTGTTTTGCAACATTTACACAAATGCCTAGAGGGCGCCAACTTTCCAGTGTGTTTTACACAACATATCCCGCCATCTTACGACTTCTCCTACGTAATGAGATGAGATTATATGAGAGTTCCAGTTCATTTTTATCATCTATTACCTTGCATCTGGATAGTATTTACAGTGATTCACTTTTTCTACATTTTGTTACGTGACAGCCTTATTCCATAATGGAATACGTTTGTTTTTGTCCTCAAAATTCTACACACAATATCCTATAATGACAATGTGAAGTTTTTTTAATTTATTTTTTTACATGTATTAAAAATAAAAAACTAAGAAATCACATAAGTATTGAGAGATTTCACTCAATAATTTGTTGAACCTTTAGCAGCAATTACAGCCTCAAGTCTTTTTGAATACGATGCCACAAGCTTGGCACACCTATCTTTGGGCAGTTTCACGCATTCCTCTTTGCAGCACTTCTCAAGCTCCATCAGGTTGGATGGGACGCAGCCATTTGAAATTATCTCCCCATCGTAATTAAGTCTGGGCTCTGATTGGACCACTCAAGGACATTTATAGAGTTGTCCGGAAGCCATACATCCATCTGGTCCCGAAGCCATTCCTTTGATATCTTAGCTGTGTGCTTAGGGTCGTTGTCCTGCTGAAAGATGAACCCTCACCCCAGTTTGAGTTTAAGAGCGCTCTGGAGCAGGTTTCCATCCAGGATGTCTCTTTACATTGCTGCATTCATCTTTCCCTCTATCCTGACTAGTCTCCCAGTTCCTGCCGTTGAAAACTATCCCCACAGCATGATGCTGCCACCACCATGCTTCACTGCAGGGATGCTATTGGCCGGGTGATGAGCAGTGCCTGGTTTCCTCCAAACATGATGTCAGGCATTCACGCCAAAGACTTCAATCTTTGTCTCATCAGACCAGAGAATTTTGTTTCTCATGATCTGAGAGTCTTTCAGGTGCATTGTGGCAAACCTTTTTACTAAGAAATGGTCTCTGTCTGGTCACTCTACCATACAGGCCTGATTGGTGGTTTGTTGCAGAGATGGCTGTCCTTCTGGGAGGTTCTCCTCACTCCTAAAAGGAAGGGTGGGCTCATTGAAGGAGCGCTGTGAGTTTTATGTTCCCTGATTCAATCAAATAACAAGATTGAAAAGGATGGACATGAAGACGACAGAAAAGACAACTTTGCCAAAAAACCCAAATTTGTGTAAATATCTTGACAAATAGGAGACTTATTATAAGAGTAAATAAGAGCAGGCAGCAGCTCACACATGTTCATACTTTCTGTAATATCCAGTAAGAAATTTAGTCTGCTAGCTTGAAAAATGTCTCAAATTAGCTAAACGGAGGAGAATTGTTTTTATTAAAATGTTCACACTATTTTTAGAGTTCCTCATAAGGAAACCTTACAATCCATAAACTGCTATACATTTTTTATAATTAAATTAACTAAAAATGGACTTTGCAAAATTAACGACATAAACGGCGCATAAAACAATTTGCCGTCATTTGTTCGGCGTTTTCTAAACAAAAATGTAAAAACAAAACAAATTAAAGTCTTGTCCAGCTGTTTGTTGACGTATTCTTTTCATGTTCAAATAACTTTTACTGCAAATAAATATTATTGTTATCGGCCACCTTGACCACTAATAATTGGTATGGGCGCTGGAAAAACCATATTGGTCCATCTATCGTATATAGACAGGTGTGTGCCTTTCCAAATCATCTCCAACCAACTGAATTTAGCACAGGTGGACTCCAATTAAGCTGTAGGGACATCTCAGTGGTGATCAGTTAAAAAAGGTGCACCTGAGCTCACTTTTGAGCTTCACTGCAAATGCTGTGAATACTTATGTACATGAGATTTCTTAGATGGCAGACGGTGAAACAGGGGTTAGTGCATGTGCCTCACATTATGAAGGTCTGTGGTTCGATCCCAAGGCTCAAGGTCTTTCTGTGTGGAGTTTGCATGTTCTCCCCGTGACTGCGTGGGGTTCCCTTGGGACAAGCAGTAGAAAATGGATGGATGGATGGAAGAAATTAGCAAAAATTTCAAAAAAAAAAGAAAAAACTTTCAGCATTGTCATTATGGGGTATTGTGTGTAGAATTTTCAGGACAAAAAGGAATTTATTCCATTTTGGAACAAGGCTGTAACATAGCAAAATGTGGAAAAAGTGAAGTGCTGTGAATACTTTCCGGATGCACTGTAGTTGCTCCGGCAGCAGCAGCAATATTCCACGCCCTGCTGCTGGCAAGGTGTGCATCCACACAATGACCACATCTGTGACCACAAGGAGGAAGGCGTGAGCGGGATGCATGCTCCCTCAGGCACGGAGGTAAATGTCCAAGTCCCGGGCAACAATGCTGCTAGCCCCAAGGGGGTGCGTGGAATGGCTCTCCGTAGCAGTCGAAGAGGAGGACGATCAACATGGATCTCCGTCGGCCGTCGTGGAGGTCCAGCACAGAGCGGGCGCTTTATCGGCCGTCGTTGAGGTTGTGGCCTCGCTGGAGGTGACGGTGGTGCTTGGGACGAGCCCTCTGGAGATAATGTCTGGAGACAAACCACGGAAGGCGTAACTGCTGATGCCCCCACTGGCGTAGAGGCAGTCGGCGGCCTCGCTGGAGGAAAAGCAGGCCTAGCTGGTCGAAGAGATGGCAGCAGCGACCTCGCAGGAGGAGACAATGCCGTCTGTGGCGGACTCACCGGAGATGATGAGCTGGGCATCCCCAGCCGCACAGCTGTTCGTAGTAGCCCCTCCCTCACGCAGCAGATGCTAGACGCTTCTTCTTGCCAGAGGAAGGAGCGGTTGATCGGTGGTGTCCCCCACCATAGAAGCCAGGGGGAGGCAAGAAGGAGGGACAAAGACACAAACTGTGCTGACTTCCAACCGGACTCCAGGATTGAAAGCGAGGTGGGTTATGTTATGTTGTTATGTTATTTTCATTTATTATGCGCCCCCCAACCAACTGTTACATCAGCCCGGGGAGCAGCCCGAGTAGAGAAACAAAAAAACAGAAACAGAGACTGAGACACACAAAGGAATCTAGAACAAACATTTAAGACACACGATGAAGACATAAATCAAAGAGGTGAGTTTTAAGCTGTGTTCTAAAAGCATACTTGCCAACCCTCCCGTTTTTACCGGGAGACTCCCGGTATTCAGCGCCTCTCCCGATAACCTCCCGGCAGAAAATTTCTCCCGACAAACTCCCGGTATTCAGCCGGAGCTGGAGGCCACGCCCCCTCCAGCTCAATGCGGACCTGAGTGGGGACAGCCTGTTCTCACGTCCGCTTTCTCACAATATAAACAGCTTGCCTGCCCAATGACGTCATAACTGTAGAATGATCGAGGGCGAGTTCTTGGTTTCTTATGTGGGTTTATTGTTAGGCAGTTTCATTAACGTCCTCCCAGCGCGGTAACAACACACAACAACAGCAGTCACGTTTAGTCTACCGTAAAGCAGTTCGTCTGCCGTAAACAGCAATGTTGTGACACTCTTAAACAGGACAATACTGCCATCTACTGGATAGCCTCCAGAACACTGAAATTCAAGTGTTTCTTTTATTTATATGTATAATAAAATAAATAAATATATATATATAGCTAGAATTCACTGAAAGTCAAGTATTTCATACATATATATATATATATATATGTATGAAATACTTGAGTTGGTAAATTCTAGCTTAAATATATTCCCCTCTTAACCACGCCCCACCCCCGACCACTTGGGGAGCTGGTACCTGTCGAGCTTTAGGAGGAGGGAGCGAGCTTGGCAGGGGTTGGAACCGCACAAACCTGGCCTTCATGAAAAGGTCGGCTTCATGTCGCTGACAGGCGTCTCTGCGAGGTCACATTCCGGCTGGAGGATCGCTGCGGGGGTTGTGCAGGAGACAGGTGGCACAGGTAGTGCATCAAACCAACATGAACAGCAGTCATGACGTCAACACAGACAATCCTGCAGACCTGACTGCTGATTAGCGATCAGAAGCAGGTGTGTCTCCTGATCGGTAATCAGCGGCAGGTGAGGGAAACAGCGCTCATGGAGGCAGGAAGTGGAATAGAAAGTAAGAGCACAGGAAAGGAAACAGTAAAGTAAGGAAACAAAGAACATGGGAGACCTGACGTGACAGATCGTCACAACGATGTGATTTGAATGAAAGCCTCAAGACTACACACAAATATTGAGCATAATTGCTTCAGGAAGAGTTGAGTGTTGGTTGACGAAGATATCGATCCGCAGGTTGATTAGTGATGACTTCATGTGCTGCTGGAATGATCATTTTGAATGTTTACGCACACTAAAAGGTCAACTTCTGGAAGTGTGTTAAGATCAAATCAGTGGTGTTCTGTGATCTTTAGCTGCATTACTGTAATGAACCTCCAAGGTGAAAAAGTGCTGACTTGCATTCTCTCACGTCCTCTCTTGAGCTGCTTCAGTGATGGCGCAGCACAAATGTGGAAGAATGATGAAGGTTGATATGTGATCGCTGCCAGACAGACCTGATGGAAGCTTTTGGCGGAGAAGTGACTTGCAAGTCTTTGACAATCTGGACACATTTTGCACACAAGCATTATTATGTTGGTGAGAGAGTTACAGTATAAACAGCATATTACACGTGTACTTACTGTACGTCTGCTATCCATACAGAGTCAATCTCTATAAAGGACGATGACAATATTCATGTCTATTTGTTTGTGGGCTACAGCTGCATTGTTGATCTTTAAATGTGTTTTGTTGCTGACGTGTGGGCAAGTTTGAAATTTGTGCTTTTATTTTATGGACAAATAAACACTTTTGTTTTTTGAGATGGTTCATTTATTTATTACAAAATTAATTGGACAGTAGAGAAGAGGAAGACTTTCCCCTCACAAAGGGCTCATTTGACCAATCAGAAAGAAGTTGTGGTGATGTCATCAGCTCGGGTGACGTCTTTAAACACAGTTGGAAAAAAAGTTTCTTCAGGGGCCAAAAATGTTTTTCCTTGTAGAAAGTAAACATTTTCATCACAAATATGTTCTGTATAATGTCCATTTTGTTACATTTGTTTTATCAAATGATTTATAGTTTCCCTAATTTTATTTGACGTGTTTTGAGCATTTTAATGTCTGCTTGGCATGAGAACGGTTAAAGTGTGTGTGGTGCATTTGGAAAAACACACGGATGATAATAAATCTTACTAAAACAAATTACTGGAACTCAAACATTCAAAGTCTGGTAAAGACTTGTCAAATGATATGAAACCATGTTTGAATTACAGAGATGATCAATTAGGATTTTTATACTTTTTTCATCAAACTTAAATTTAATTTGATGCATGATTTGTATGAAAACGAATAAATGGGAAATACATTATTTAATATTTTTTTTGTGCAAAATAAAAAATTGAACATAAATACAACATAAATTTGCCAACCTTCTCCGGTCCAAAAAGCACCCAAGCAAAAAGTGTTTTTATCATATCACCTACATTTGAATAAAGATACACTATACTCAATTTGTAAACATGTCAAATTCCAGACAAAGGCTAATTTCAGTCTGTTGTCCTTAGACAAGAAGCTGTTATGACACCGCAAACATACTTCAGCTAATGAGACATAGACACACATTTACATTTACCACAAACAAGGACATAGAATAAGGAGGCGCTGTAGAAAACATTAAAGGATCATCTGAAACTATAAGAATGGTTTCAGGTTAATGTCATTTGTCTTTATGTGCATTATTTACAGCTCAGTAGGAATAGTGTAGTGGTCCCCATAAAATGCAAAAATATATTGCAAATAGTTTAATAAATACAATGAATGATTGGAAAATTGTACAATCAACCAGATTGTGTAAAAATGTGCAGAGTTATACTACAAGTAAGGATGGGTTCCGAATTTGGTATTTTAATAGGTACTGACCAAATTTAGTCGGTACTACTGAGTATCAACTCACGTAAAAGCAAAGCTACCATATTTCGATACCTTACATCCCGTTGCAAACTCGACACCGGTTGAAGCACTTGGCGGGCAAACAGGCGTATTCACAACAGACATCCTCTAGATAGTTTTCTTGCCTTTTTTTAATCTCTTACCTTCCATAAACCACTAATTATGGTTCTTGGGCGCTTTTGTGTGTTTTCGTTACTTTTCTTTTTCTTTTCGGGCCGTTTTGTGTTTGGCTTTGATCAGCGGAGCAGTAGACCTTTTGTTTACACACGCGAGGAGCTGTTTGCACTCTCCGTACCAGCGCTATGGGGAACGCGGCCGGACCTTCCTGTGGAACTACGGAAAAAGCGCAGGGGACGCCGTGCCGGCATAAAGATGAAGGAGCGCAGAAGGAAATTTAAGCCTGCAATCCCCTCGGTCCTCATGGGGAACGTGCGGTCTTTGGCGAACAAAATGGACGAATTGTTTGGGCTCGCCCGAACTCAAAAGGAGTACGCCGTGTGCAGCATCATGTGCTTTACGGAGACTTGGCTACACGCGGACTTCCCGGACCACAGCGCGTCTCTACTCGGCTTCACAACCTCACGGGCGGATAGAAACACACTCCTGAGCGGTTAGAAAAAAGGCGGCGGGATTGCCATCTTGGTGAACGAGAGGTGGTGTAATCCTGCTCATATTACTGTAAAGGGGTGTGTTTGTACGCCGGACATTGAACTTCTGGCTTATGGAATTCGGCCATATTATTTGCCAAGGGAATTTACTTCTGTAATCTTCATTGGAGTGTATGTTCCTCCTTCTGCTGACGAAACTGCTGCTTGTGACACCATTCACGCCGCTGTTGCTAAGCAACAGACCAAACATCCCGATGCCCTCATTCTCATTTCGGGGGACTGTAATCATGTTTCTCTGGACTCTATATTTTACCCACTTTCCATCAATATGTACACTGTGCAACACAGGAAAATAAAACTCTGGACCTACTGTATGCTAATTCAAAAGATGCATACAGAGCCACTGCCCTGCCCCCCTTGGGACGGTCTGATCACAATCTGGTGCTTTTAACACCTCAATACGTTCCTGCTGTGAGGAGGCAGCCCATCTCAACTAAATCAGTGCAAATGAGGAGTATTGAGACTGGCATAGCCTTACAAGACTGCTTTGAGACTACAGACTGGGAAGTACACTGTAAGCCTCACGGGACAGATATTGACAGCATCACAGACTGCATCACAGAGTACATCAATTTCTGTGAGGACTCCATCATCCCTACAAAAACTGTCCACTGTTACCCAAAAAACAAGCCCTGGATCACCAGCCAGCTAAAGGTGCTGCTAAATAAAAAGAAGCTAGCCTTCAGATCCGGTGATCGGGACGAGTTGAAGAGGATTCAGTGGCAGCTCAAAGTTCAGCTTCAAGAAGGGAAAGATGCCTATAGAAGGAAGCTTGAAGCTAAACTCCAACAGAACAACACTCGTGAGGTTTGGAAGGGTATGAAGGCCATCACAGGCTTCAACAATAAAGCCAAACTGCTGGATGGGGGTGTAGATAGAGCCAACGAGCTGAATTTGTTTTTCAATAGATTTAGCAATACACCCCTTACTGGCCCTCCCCCCACTACTCCTGTTGTCACACCTCCCCTGAATTTCAATACACAAACTCCATCTCTTTTAACTGCCACAGCCGCTTCTTTCCCCACTCCCCCACTTCCACCCCCACTGAGAAAGCCAGCCCGGTGTGTCTGACACCTGGACATGTAAGACGGCAGCTGGAGAGAGTCAATCCAGCTAAGTCAGCAGGCCCTGACCGAGTCAACCCCTGGGTCCTGAAGACTTGTGTTGCTCAGCTAACTGGGATCCTGCACTTCATATTCAACCTGAGTCTGAAGCTAGAACGGATACCAGTGCTATGGAAAACATCCTGCATAGTGCCGGTGCCCAAGAAGCCCATCCCATCGGGCTCAAATGACTTCAGACCTGTTGCCCTGGCGTCCCAGGTCATGAAGGTCCTCGAGAGACTTGTGCTGGATCAGGTGAGACCACTGGTGGCTCCTTCCCTGGATCCTCTACAGTTTGCATATCAGCCCCATGTAGGAGTGGATGATGCTGTTATCTACCTGCTGCATCATGCTCACTCTCACCTGGATGGTGGGAAGGGCACTGTGAGGATCATGTTTTTTGATTTCTCCAGTGCCTTTAACACCATTCAGCCCATTCTGATGAGTGACAAGTTGCTCAGGATGGGTGTCAGTTCATCCATTGTCTCCTGGATCACTGATTACTTGTCTGACAGGCCCCAGTTTGTGCGACTGGGGAGCTCCCTGTCGGATACTGTGGTCAGTGGTGTAGGTGCTCCACAGGGGACCGTCCTGTCTCCTTTCCTGTTCACCCTGTACACCTCAGACTTCCAGTATAGTTCCAGGTCCTGCCACCTGCAGAAATACTCTGACGACTCTGCTGTGGTCGGGTGTATCAGAGAGGGACAGGAATTGGAGTACAGGACACTGATCGCTGACTTTGTGGAGTGGTCTCAGGCGAACCATCTGGTCCTTAATGTGGACAAGACCAAGGAGCTGGTCATTGACTTCAGGAAGAGAGTGACCCCGGTGGAGCCCATCAAGATCCAGGGCCGGGAGGTGGCAGTAGTGGAGCAGTACAAGTACCTGGGAGTCCACTTGAACAGCAGACTGGACTGGAAGGACAACTGCAAAGCTGTTTACAAGAAGGGCATGAGCAGACTCTTTTTCCTGAGGAAGCTTAGGTCATTCAATGTGTGCAGCAAGCTGTTGGAGATATTTTATCAGTCTGTTGTGGCCAGTGCACTGTACTTTGCAGTGGTTTGTTGGGGGAGCAGCACCAGCAAAATGGACTCAAACCGGATTGATAAACTGATCTGGAAAGCCGGCCAAACTATTGGCACGCAGTTGGAGGCGTTTGTGTCAGTGAGGGATAGGAGGACACTGGACAAACTTCTCGACATCATGGACAATCCTGCCCACCCACTCCACCTGACAATTAAGGGACAGCGGAGTTCATACTCCAACAGGCTCCTTCAACTTCCTTCCCGCACTGTGCGATTCAAGAACTCCTTCATTCCGCACTCCATCCAGCTGTATAATCACTCGCCATACAGCAATAGATGACATCTGCCTATTACCTGACACCTGACATGTTAGCTACTTCTCTTTGTTTCTAATGTCTATTTTCTATTTCCTGCTGGATCTACTCTCTATTTTATGCTGCTGCTGTCACATATACTGTATATACTGTAATATTGTACATGGTCATTGGTATATATTGTATATATGTTATAGACATAATATAATATATCTGTATATATATATTATTCTGTACACATATTATGTATATATTCGTATATATGTTAGATTTGTTATCGCTATATTAGTCTATTTATACCTGCATTGTCCTTTCCATCCTTACACGTTTGCAGGGATGTGTATTGTAGCGTCCCGGAAGAGTTAGTGCTGCAAGGGGTTCTGGGTATTTGTTCTGTTGTGTTTATGTTGTGTTACGGTGCGGATGTTCTCCCGAAATGTGTTTGTCATTCTTGTTTGGTGTGGGTTCATAGTGCGGCGCATATTTGTAACAGTGTTAAAGTTGTTTATACTTCCCCCCTCAGTGTGACCTATATGGCTGTTGACCAAGTATGATTTGCATTCACTTGTGTGTGTGAAAAGCCGTAGATATTATGTGACTGGGCCGGCACGCAAAGGCAGTGCCTTTAAGGTTTATTGGCGCTCTGTACTTCTCCCTACGTCCGTGTACACAGCAGCGTTTTAAAAAGTCATACATTTTCCTTTTTGAAACCGATACCGATAATTTTGAAAGAGATACAAATAATTCCCGATATTATATTTTAAAGCATTTATCGGCCGATAATATCGGCAGTCCGATTTTATTGGACATCTCTAGTTATAATTTTCCATGCCAACAAAGCAAACATGCCTGATAAAAAAGATGAATTACAATTACTTGTTACTTTCCCAAAAAAAGAATCAAATTACTAACAGAATCATTCTTTGATGGATGTAATTATTTACTAGTGAATGTAACTAAAGTGTTACTTTTTTCAACTTTTATATAGCTGGTGATTACAGTTGAGAGATGTTTCATGAGAGAAGAGTGCATGAGTGTGTGCCTTTAAAAGGCGGTGCCTGTTGCCAGGTGACGTCAGCAAGGGCGCGTTGGCAGTTTTAGCTCAGCATTGGTAGTCTGCAAACTGGAAGAAGATTGTTGACGGCAGCGCTTGTGCAATGTTTTTACTGATAGGTAATACAGCGTTTGAACATATGTCAATGGCTAAACCCCTTCGGCAAAGTCAGCAACCATATAAACATTCTTTTTTGATAATAGTTGCAATTGTGGACTTGTTTCTTCCATATTTGTGAAACAATCTATCGCGGCCGCCGTCTATTCCTTGCAAATATGTATATACAGGATGTGATGTCGAGGCCCGTCTCTTCAAAATGGCGAGTACAGGAAGCAACGTCATCAAAATGGCAACCCCCCACTGAGCTTCCAGCGGCACATGAAATAAATAAATGAACGAAGCGATCGTACATTGAGACACGGGTTGCATGCCAAGGCATATTTGGCTCGATCCAAACGTCTGTAGACCAAAAAGAATGCAACTAGAGGTTTGTCAATGGAGGTTTCATCGTACAAGTCTGGCCCATTTACCGTAATGGCAAACTAGTTCCTGACTACAGCAACACGTTTAGGACAAACTGAATCGAATCACCACTTCAACAAATAATATTGGCCCCAGAATTGATCCTTGACGGACTCCTGCATTACAATTCATAAGCAATGATCTTGACACGTTAACCACGCTGTTTTCTATTGATCGCATGAGAGTCCATCTAATTATAGCTTCACTTGAAAAGTTCAAAAGCTATTAGTTAATGTTAGCGAGCCAGACTCCGAATGTTTTGGCCCAATCTCACAAGGTTCACAGAGGCATTTAATACGCCAAGGAGTGGTGGGAGAGTATGTGAAGCTGGTTCCTAACCCTAATTGTCTCCTGCCGCTACCACTGTGTACACGGCTTTAGAGAGCAACGTAGTTCTTAAATGATTGATTCAATGAATCTAATGTGTGTGTTGCTGCCTAAAGACTATTAATGGGAGAGCAGATTCTTGCTTCAGAAGATGTAAAAGTGTACTTAACGCTGCATGGTGGTGAAAGCCTTCATCAATGCATTGCAGTCAAAACGTCTGAGGCAGCGAGGTGCAGGAAGACGATCACACGGTGCAGACCCACCAGTGAATTGGTGTCCATCAGCAGCCTCAGCAGTGGAAACTTGTAATAACCTCTCTGGCTGCTCGCCATGCACCACTTAGCAGACATATCCTAGCAGACGGCTGAAGTACGGTCAGGGAAAACTTCAATACACAACTCCACTTGCAGGAGCATACAAAGAATGCAGGTTGTTAAAGGACGACGAGCTGCTTGGTCACGAGCGACTAACGGACCTCCTTCTTAGTGTTCATTGTTTGGAGCAGATATCCCAAGTCAGAGTGTTCATTGTTTGGAGCAGATCTCACAAGTCAGACCTCACCACAAACCTCCTTTGAGAGGCTGAGTGATTATTCTGCCTTTGTTGGACCATTAAACTTTATTATCTGCTGACAGGTGCTGGCAGCCCAACAGAACCGCTGACTGCGTGGTTGATAGGATGAATTCCCACCCAGCTATAATATTTGCTAAAGATAGAGCAAACAATGAAGACAAGACAAGAGTAAGACTACACCTCTCACACGGTCACATGGACATATTAATATTATTTACATAACCAGTAGTTTTGGGTAGACATCAGTCAACATTTATGGTTTAATCCAGGGACCAATCAGGGGTCACACTCCTTTGTCCAGGACTGGAGTAATCCATTACTTCTAATTGCTTAAACATTAGTTACTGTAGTTGGTCATACACTCATTCTGTTCAATAGGTCAAGAGTTTGTCCCCCAGTGGTCTCGGTGGTACTACTCATCTCCTTTTATTGACAGTGTTTTAGGATGTCCAGTTTGGAGACCATGGGATCTGCTGTCTGCTATTTGTGCAAGTGAGGTTCATACCTGGATAATTCCTAAACAGACTATAACTTCTTGTAATGTAAATACTCACAACAAGAATAGAAGAATTCAATTTAGGTTTTTAAATACTTTTCATTCCTATTCAATATTTTGAAACCATTTGATTCATTTATAAAAAAGGGACTATCATCTCCAGGAAGCGGTTACTTCGTAAATGTTATTTGAGTTTTAAGGTTCTGTGCTTTAAAATAAGTTTTGCATTAACTTCCCACCCACCGCAGCTGTGCCTCGTTGCAGAAAGGTGGCAGCAACAAAGCCCTGCCAGCTGGTGCACGCCCCCAACCCTTCACAGTGAAGGAAATGAACTACCACATTTTTTGGACTATAAGCCATACACACTAAATACTAAAAGGGAAACAATTATTTTCATATATTAGCCGCACCGAACTATAAGCCGCAGACATATATTGGTACGTTGTGAAACGATGTTTATTTACATATTTGAATGGTTTCCAAAAGGTGCTTGTAACACGGCAGTAAAACAGCGGATCCAACAAAACAGAAGTCATTGATGTTTTTATTCCTCCTTTATGAGATAAGATTTTATCCTTTTCTAATAAGGTTAAGTTAAGTTAAAGTTAAAGTTAAAGTACCAATGATTATCACACACACTAGGTGTGGTGAAATTTGTCCTCTGCATTTGACCCATCCCCTTGTTCACCCCCTGGGAGGTGAGGGGAGCAGTGGGCAGCAGCGGTGCCGCGCCCCGGAATCATTTTGGTGATTTAACCCCCAATTCCAACCATTGATGCTGAGTGCCAAGCAGGGAGGTAATGGGTCCCATTTTTATAGTCTTTGGTATGACTCGGCCGGGGTTTGAACTCTCAACCTACCGATCTCAGGGAGGACACTCTAACCACTAGGCCACTGAGTAGGTTCAGGATCTTTATCAGGATTCTTCTTCCTTGTAATTTGTAAACACTTTTGAGTTTGAACACTTTCTTAAAGTAGATAATTTTAGTACATTGTTTGATTTCTTTGCTTAATCTGTCCTACGATTTAGCCATTAGCGAAGAAAAATCCATAGATTAGCCGCACCTTTCTATAAGCCGCAGGGTTCGATACTTGGGAAAACAGTAGCGGTTTATTGTCCGGAAAATACGATACTTCTGTCATCTATCACTCTCCCCTTTGCAAACACACACACACACACACACACACACACACACACACACACACACACACACACACACACACACACACACACACACACACACACACACACACACACACACACACACACACACACACACACACACACAAACACACACACACAAACACACACACACACACACACACACACACACATCTTTGTATTTGTTACCTTCTTGAGAACTCCGAAAAATGCCTACCTTTAGTATTATAATAAAAGTCGTAATTTTACTCAACGCAAGTCAAAATCTTACAAAAAAAACTGAACATTTGTGTAATATTATGATAAAAGTTGGAATTTTACAACAGCTTAACATTTTGGCAATTTTATGAAAAGAGTCGCAATTTTACTCTACAAAAGTCACAATTTTATAGGAAAACTTTAAAACTTTGGCAATATTATAATAATAATCGGAATTTTACTTGTCAAAATTATGACAAAAGTTATAATTTTACTCAAAAAAGTTCACTATTTTACAAGAACACCACAAAAATTGGCAATATTGTGATAAGTCAGAATTTTATATGACAAATGTTACCATTTTGAATGAAAAAGTAATAATTTTAAATAAAAAAAGTCATTTTACGAGACAATATTGCAATATTATAGAAACAGAAAGAATATGAGAAATTCTTCCCAATTTATAAGAAAAAAGTCGACACATTGTGAGAAAAAGACTGCTTTTAGTTCATTTTTGTTGCTGTTTTTGTTTGTAATTGGTTTTAATCTTCATTATTTACTTCAAGTTATTACAGTATGTCTCTATATACAATTTTTAATTTAAAAAAAAAAAAATTTTGGCCAAAGGGTGCGCATTTCAATTTCTTGAGACCATGATTTCGGTTCTAACTTGTTCACTGGTCCTCATATGGAAGGTACTTTTCCTTGTTGATGTCTCAAGAAGGGTAGAAATACAAGAACATACACACACACGCACACACACACACACACACACACACACACACACACACACACACACACACACACACACACACACACACACACACACACACACACACACACACACACACACACACACACACACACACACAGCTGTCTAGTACACGTTGTGACATCAGGGTGGTTATAACACCAAGTAAACAAAGTTTCATCTAGACTACAGAGTTACATTCAGTCAGTATGGGCGTGTCCGCAGGCTGGATGGGAGAACACGAATAAGAAAAACGTGCATACCTTCAAGTGTGTAAAAAACTGGAGAAAATGGCCCGCAGTCTTTCACCAAGCAGTGCCAAATCTAACTTTGCCCGTAGTCGAACATAGGTTTTTTTTAACAGCTAATGGAGAACCCCACAAATATACACACCTCATTTGCAACTCTTTCAACATTACTGAAAAAACTTTGAACACTCCGATAATCAAATAAACACGGTAGAGCTTGGACAGTTTAGTCAGGTTCTCGGATTGGCCATGAAGACGATCAAACGTGACTATCTACTGGACGTAAACATCGCTCCATAACCCATCACGTGGCGTGTCCCACTTGGGCCGATGAAGCGGGCGGCACAGCCCCACGTGGCCCATCTCGTAACATCCTTCCAACACACCTGCTGTATGCAGAAGCCCTAGGGTCCTCAACTGGCCTAGAAGGAGAGGCCATCAATGTTTAACGATTTGTTTGCGAGTTTGAGAGTGGAATCATACTCCTGCGAATTGAATCGTTGAGTATTCTAAGACTCCCTTAGTAATCAGAGAAGAAGACATCATCATCATAGGTTGCCACTATGTATTCAAGTGCACTCAGTGCTGAGGGATTTTCTGCAGCCTCATCTAAGCCTTCTGAAGATAATGAGCTGAGCTGTTCCAGTCCGGTTTCAAAGCCCTCCACAGCACAGAGTCAGCACTTCTAAAAGTATCTAATGATATCCTCCTGTCAACAGATTACGGTAAATGTGTTGTCCTGGTGCTTTTAGATCTGTCTGCTGCTTTAAACTCCTACTATTTGTTTTCAAATGTCTGGACAACCTCGCTCCAACATATCGCTCCGACCTCCTTCAGCCTCACTGCCCCCCCTCCCCCGATCCCTAAGATCAGCTGCTGATGACGGTCCCTGACACAAGGCTGAAGCTTAGAGGTGACAGAGCTTTCGCCGCCGCTGCTCCCAAGCTCTGGAACGACTTACCTTTGAGTGTTAGACAGGCCTCCTCTCTTCCTGTTTTTAAATCGCTCTTAAAAACACACTTTTATTCCCTGGCCTTTAACACTCTGTGATCTCCATCCTGCTATGGCGTCCCATAATGCACCTGCTGTGAACCCGTATCTCCTTTGTGTTTGTTCTTTTTTTTTTTTATCATATTGTGTTTGTGTTGTTGGGTTTGCTCGTTTTTCTTGTGTTATCTTTTAACCTGCCTATTGTACAGCACTTTGGCTACCCCTGTGGTAAATTTTAAATGTGCTTTATAAATAAAGTTGATTTGATTTGATTTGATTTCTGCCCTGTATTTAAACATTAAATGTGCAAATTCAGCAGTTTTTACTAAAGGAACTTAAACGTCAAAGATCAAATACAAGAATATTTATTTCACTGTTGATTTTGTGTCCTGTATCTGTGAGCGTCAAGGTTCACATCTCAGTGTGGACATCCTGAAACCGGACCCAGCACTTGGAGATCCGAGGTTACGGTTCTTAGTGGGAAAAGGTGGATTTCACACTCCAAGTGAAGGGTGAAAGTGTCTCAGGAGTTGATGGGTGGGGTCTGGCTCCATGTGACGTCAACAGTCTGTTCACGAGCTGTAGTGAGCGAAACTTTGCCATGCAGTTATTGGATTATCAATGCAAACTACACATGTGGCTCGCATACACTTGATGAAATGGATATATTGATCTCTCCATTATGTTTCTGCATGCTAACTATGATATCATTATTACTGTAAATGGTTAGTTTTAAAGTCACACACATATATTATATCACAGCCCGTGATGTGTTTGTGAGCAGCAACTCCCATTATCTGAACATTCCAGGACCGGTAACCTATGGAAAACCATAGGACAAACCCCCTTAATTTGAGAAGAGCCATGAAGCGACAAGATGTCTCCCTTTCCGGAACAGCCATCAGAACTGTATTTATTTTATTCAAACAATAACAATAAAGTCTATCTAAGACGGTGAATCGGAAAGCCACTTGGTGAGTTCTTATTCGACAAAGTCCGAACCATTGAGGAGGACAGCACCTTTTTCCCATCATGTTTCATAAATTAGATACTTGTACTTGTCCATTGAACTGTGTTGACATTATCTTAATTAAAAGTTGCTGAATGTGCATTCTGGATCAGACACAAGACAGAAACCTGGCAGGAAGAGTGCGAGACAAGCATACTGGAGCTTCTCCATGTGCAATTTTAATAAATCGGGTTGGATGGTGATCACCTGTTTCTGTTTGTCAGCAAGTCGCCAATCTAATGTTTGTAGAAATGTTTATTATACGCCATAACTTTGGACAACATGTGCAATGTATTTTGCGTACGTTCTATCCTGAAAAGCATCAATACAGTATTTCTAATTCTTATCAGTTGCACCTTCTGCCTCCCACGTTTTTCATCCGTTTCAAAACATTCCACTTTCAAAATGTTCAGTTTATTTTTGACACTTTTTTTTCTCGGAAAATGTCGACACTTCAACCCATATCAACTTCTAAACATTCTACTTGTTCAGGACCGATTTAAAATTTGAAATGCTTCTTGATAATGTTAGATAGCTTAAAAGTTAGCATGCTAGCACATATTTACAGGTATGAGCCTCACTGTCAATTATTTTGTTACTGTTGCACATACACTATATTGCCAAAAGTATTTGGCCACCCATCCAAATGATCAGAATCAGGTGTCCTAATCACTGGGCCCGGCCACAGGTGTATAAAATCAAGCACTTAGGCATGGAGACTGTTTCTACAAACATTTGTGAAAGAATGGGCCGCTCTCAGGAGCTCAGTGATTTCCAGCGTGGAACTGTCATAGGATGCCACCAGTGCAACAAATCCAGTCGTGAAATTTCCTCGCTTCTAAATATTTCAAAGTCAACTGTTGGCTTTATTATAAGAAAATGGAAGAGTTTGGGAACAACAGCAACTCAGCCACCAAGTGGTAGGCCATGTAAACTGACAGAGAGGGGTCAGCGAATGCTGAAGTGCATAGTGCAAAGAGGTCGCCGACTTTCTGCACAGTCAGTTGCTACAGAGCTCCAAACTTCATGTGACCTTTCAATTAGCCCACGTACAGTACGCAGAGAGCTTCATGGAATGGGTTTCCATGGCCGACCAGCTGCATCTAAGCCATGCATCACCAAGTCCAATGCAAAGCGTGGGATGCCGTGGTGTAAAGCAGTGGTCCCCAACCACCAGGCTGCGGCCCGGTACCGGTCTGTGGATCGATTGGTACCGGGCCGCACAAGAAAAGAAAATAAAATAAAAAATAAAGATTTTTAAAAAATTTTTTTTTAATTAAATCAACATAAACACAAGATACACTTACAATTAGTGCACCAACCCAAAAAACCTCCCTCCCCATTTACACTCATTCACACAAAAGGGTTGTTTCTTTCTGTTATTAATATTTGTGGCTCCTATATTATATATCAATATAGATCAATACAGTCTGCAGGGATACAGTCCGTAAGCACACATGATTGTATATTTTTATGACAAAACCCCCGGTCATTTTTCAAGCGTTGACCGGTCCGCAGTTACAAAAAGGTTGGGGACCACTGGTGTAAAGCACGTCGCCACTGGACTCTAGAGCAGTTCTCTGGAGTGATGAATCACGCTTTTCCATCTGGCAATCTGATGGAGGAGTCTGGGTTTGGAGGTTGCCAGGAGAACGATACATTTCGGACTGCATTGTGCCGAGTGTGAAATTTGGTGGAGGAGGAATTATGGTGTGGGGTTGTTTTTCAGGAGTTGGGCTTGGCCACGCCCTTGTGGACAGCCTTCCCAGAAGACTTGAAGCTGTAATAGCTGCAAAAGGTGGACCGACATCATATTGAACCCTATGGGTTAGGAATGGGATGGCACTTCAAGTTCATATGTGAGTCAAGGCAGGTGGCCAAATACTTTTGGCAATATATTATATGTTAACGTTTAGCATGTTAGTATGATAACAGCATGCTAGCTTTTTAGCTCATTCAATTATTTGTCACATGCCAAAATGTCAAGTTTTATTTCTAGAAGTTTCCCTAGTTTTAAAAGCTATTTACCTATTGAATTTACAGCACACTTTTATTGTAGCATAAATAATTATATTTTGTCTATTCTAGTTCAAAAAGATAAAGCATTGAAAACATAATTATTCAATTAAGATATTTTGGTTTTCCCCTTCATAGAAAATCTTGTTTAAAAATCCTGCAACATCCTGAGGATGTTTAATTTAAGAATTGCAAGTGGAATAATGCTTTTTTTATTTTTTTATTTTTAGAATAAAACACTTTTTTTCTCCCTCAAAAGTCCTGCTAATTTCCAGATATAGAAATCTTAATTTCACTAGTTTTTAGTATTTTTTCCTAAAATCCAGTCTTTTTATCCTCTATCTTGTTAAGCTCTTTTTGCAGTGTCTTTGTTCGTCCGCTGGGTCGACGAGGACCACTCTAGTCATCCTAGGGTTTCTAGGACTGGCTCTGTCTGTGCGTGCGCAGATGGCTGAAGCCCCGTCCTCAAGCCATGGAGGTGAGCAGTGCATTCCTGAAAAGGGCTGCTCAGTCACCCAGGGTGCTCCGTGTCAGCAAAGAACGACCAATGCCCTGGGCCGCCTGTGTGCAGGATTGCGGCGACGGCTTCCAGTGTACCAACACCTGCCGCTTAGTTGCTTGCCTGTCGCCACAGGACTTGTCGGTGATTGATGGGATGGAATGGATGACTAAGTGACTTGCGAGATGACTTGGATTTAAGTGAGGAAGAGTTGCGCATTTTGTCGACCTCACTCTCTCGCCCGAGACCATCTTGATCCAGTGGCAAGACAGAGTCAAGACGGCTGGAGACGGAAACGGGTGCAGTGGATGGCCATGATGTCCTATGTGTCTTGTCATGCCCTTAAGAGTTCCACAACGCTATGCCTTCTTGCCTGTTGACCAGCTGTCGGTTCATCCGCACCGTCCACCGAACCCAGTCTTTATGTGCGTAGGGTAGACATACCTAGATCACCGAGGGATTGGGACCCGTCGGCTACCCTCACCAGGTTTCGCCGGCCAGTCGAAACCTTTGCCCGGGGTGTGGCTGCTGTGCACGCTACAACTTCGTGGAGCCACTGGTGAGAGCCAAGTGACAAGTGGGGACCAAAGGTGGAGAACTACCCCCTAGAGAGCACGACCTGTCCCCCCACCAGAGGTACTAACTCCGCCTGAACAACCCTTACACCCCAGTGTACACCTCAGTCGAATATTCTGTTACATCACACGTTCTACCCTTTTAGCTAATGTTTTTCAGGAAATATGCCTCAGTGTGAAATATTTACATTTTTCACGCATGTTAACTTATTTTTTGGTCATTTTGGCAGTTATTCACCCAAGAGTCATGTATCATTTTGTCATTTGAAGCTATCTGGCTGTGTGTGCTAGACATCGGCTTTTCAACATTCACAGGCTAGTTTTATCGAAATGTTATTTTCTAGTTGTTTTTGATGCTCCGGCAATAAACTGCTGAGAAAAGTCATTTGGTCAGGTGCACAATAGAAGACTTCTTGGAAAGAGGCAGGTGCTTGTCGCTGCCATCGTTCTACATTTACAATTATATATTTTTTGCTTTTGGTTAGAAGAAAGTCCCACTCAGAAATGGGCAAAAAAATGTGTGAAAACTTGTTTGGATAGACCCGTCACTGAATCTTAACTCATCTTGCCACGGTATTCGAAGATGGTTTTGGTAAGACCCAAGGTCCATGGAAGATGTGGAGGATTAAAACCATCTAAGACAGTGGTTCTTAACCTTGTTGGAGATACCGAACCCCACCAGTTTCATATGCACATTCACCGAACCCTTCTTTAGGGAAAATTATGTTGTTTTTTTTTCAAATCCCATACAAAGTTATGTTTTTTTACTGGTGCACAAAATGAACCGTGCATCAACATCACCTTGTTCAAAGAACAAAGGTAAAGTATATAATAAAGGTAAAGTATTGGTATTGTTTATTATAAAAAATAAATACAAAAATTAAAAAAAAAGAAGAACAAAACCAACACAGTGCATGAACTCACAACAAATTACACACCTGCAAATCAGTCTGACTTCTGCTGTTGCCGTATCCATAAAGCCGATAGGGAGAAGTTTTTATTTACACGATGAGTCGGGTGTGTCTAGACCTCCTCGGCGGAGGCTCCGTCGAACCCCTGAGGCTGACTCACCGAACCCCTAGGGTTCGATTGAACCCAGATTAAGAACCACTGATCTAAGACCTTTGGAAGGAACTTTAACTGACCTTAACCCCAATGTAGAAAATCCCGACACTTTTGTCCAGACAATTTGAGTCCCCACTCAGAGCAGTCTTTTGTTCTGAGGTGCAACTTCCTCAAATGTTCATCCATCTTGGAGAGATGACAGCAGATTGCCTGCAAAGGAGTATATTTATGGAGCTGCTAATCACTGACAGGAAGATGCTCGTAAATTTCTGTTGGAATGTCTTTAAATGCTCTTTGTTGACACATGCCGACAACAAATCACACAAGCTAAATGTCTGCAACGAAGTACATTTATTTTATGAATAAAAACATAAATAAAGCTCAGACTGTTTTGACTTCCAGAAATCGCGACCCACCACTTTCATTATATATTTTCATCAGGACTAGACAGAAAGGACAGATGTACAGAAATAATTCCAGTTAAAAAGATGAAAAAAACACAGTAGGAGTAACTTAACATCATGGTGACCACGGACTTAAACTGACTGCAGAAAATCACAGCAATTCGAGGGGTTGACATTCCGAGACCAGATAGCAAATAAACACGAGTAACTGAGACGGCTATAAAAATGATTGTTTTTCACATCCTGCTGCGCCATGAGGCACCATCGAATTTGTCTGGCGTTCAGGCTTGTCCCTCACCGTGTCTCGTACACATGGAAGTGCAAGAGAAGCAACTATACAACTGTTGCTATGCCATCCATCCATTTTCTTGTCCAATTCGGGGTCGCGGGGGTGCTGGAGCCTATCTCAGCTGTATTCGGGCGGAAGGCGGGGTACACCCTGGACAAGTCACAACACAGATAGACAGACAACATTCACACTCACATTCACACACTATGGCCCATTTAGTGTTGTCAATCAACCTATCCCCAGGTGCATGTTTTTGGAGGTGGGAGGAAGCCGGAGTATGCAAACTCCACACAGAAAGATCCTGAGCGCAGGATCGAACCCAGGACCTTCGTATTGTGAGGCAGACGCACTAACCCCTCTCCCACCGTGCTGCCTCTGTTGCTATGCGCTCTGTGAAATCAATGCACCCAGGAAAAAGTTGCAGTAATGTTTAAAAGGACCACAATACTGTGAATATTGCCATAAATGTGCCTGTTACTACAGGATTACAGCGTGTAGCGTATTTTCGAACTATAAGTCGCAGTTTTTTTCAGTTTGGCCGGGGGTGCAACTTATACTCAGGAGCGACTTATGTGTGAAATTATTAACACATTACCGTAAAATATCAAATAATATTATTTAGCTCATTCACGTAAGAGACTAGACGTATAAGATTTCATCGGATTTAGAGATTAAGAGTGACAGATTGTTTGGTAAACGTACAGCATGTTCTATATGTTATAGTTATTTGAATGACTCTTACCATAATATGTTACGTTAACATACCAGGCACGTTCTCAGTTGGTTATTTATGCGTCATATAACGTATACTTATTCAGCCTGTTGTTCACTATTCTTTATTTATTTTAAATTGCCTTTCAAATGTCTGTTCTTGGTGTTGGGTTTTATCAAATAAATTTCCCCCAAAAATGCGACTTATACTCCAGTGCGACTTATATATGTTTTTTTCCTTCTTTATTATGCATTTTCGGCAGGCGCGACTTATACTCCGGTGCTACTTATACTCCGAAAATACGGTATATAGAATGTTGTTGGGGGTTTTAGAGGACTTTATTGGTGGAATAGGTGAATCCCCATCAGCTCCATTGTTAACTGCCTCCTGCTAGCAGTTTTTTGCTATTTACAACGCACAGAAAAGGGAAAGACCTGTGTGTTCTTGTCTCACATAAGGATCGTAGGTGATGGCCAAGTTCCTTTCAGTGTTGTTTGCTCCGAGCAGTTACTTTTTGTGTCAACTTGGGCATAAAGCATGAAGGCTTGTGCTGTGGTTCTGGGCTGCCTGCTGTCACTTAGAAGATATCACTATGCCAGGTCTTCAGGTGTCACATGACAGTCAGACTCCTCACGCTGACTGACTTGTTTGGGGAAAGGAACGTGTGTCGTTCATCTTTCTGCTCCCATGGCGTCAATCTTTCATCTGATTTTCCTCAGAAGAAGCCTCTAATGATGTAATAATCAGCAACGTGTGTGTGACTCATCCTCAGAACTACTGCTCATATCTGTCACTAAAGAAGTAAAATCATACATATTCCTAAAACTTAAGTCACATTTTAGAGTAAGTCATAAGTTGTAGCGACAAGAACATCCATGTCAGTCACACTGTACACATAACACAGAAACTACTGTTATAAACATCCTACCACTTAAAAAACTCATGAACCAATTCCTTACTTTTATTCCTGTGCTTGTCTTACACTGGAAAAGAGTGTTGCTGTTGATTAGTAATGTCAATAATGAGACCACTACGCTACTTCATTTCGCATGTTCAAAGACAAAGCATGCAACCAATGTTTCTGATCGATTTACCACATCGAAATCATTTCACTGCCACACAGATGTTGTTCCTTTCCTTTGACGCGATGCCATCAGCAGAGTTCACTTCACGCTTAGGAGACATCATTAAAGGCCTACTGAAAGCCACTACTACCAACCACGCAGTCTGATAGTTTATATATCAATGATGAAATCTTAACATTGCAACACATGCCAATACGGCCGGGTTAACTTATAAAGTGCAATTTTAAAATTCCCGCCACACTTCCGGTTGAAAAACTCCTTTGGATATGATTTATGCGCATGACGTCACAAAAGCAACGGAAGTGGTTGGACCCCATCGGACCCGATAGAAAAGCCTCTTGTTTTCTTCGACAAAATTCCACAGTATTCTGGACATCTGTGTTGGTGAATCTTTTGCAATTTGTTTAATGAACAATGGAGACTGCAAAGAAGAACGTTGTAGGTGGGATCGATCTGTGTATTAGCGGCTAAGTACAATACTTACAGCAACACAACAAGGACTACTTACTACGCCTAGCCGATGCTTGCCGCCAAACCCACGGATGAAGTCCTTCGTCGCGCCGTTGATCGCTGGAACGCAGGTGAGCACGGCTGTTGATGGGAAGATGAGGGCTGGCTGGCGTAGGTGGAGCGCTAATGTTTTATCATAGTTCTGTGAGGTCCGGTTGCTAAGTTGCTAAATTAGCCTTAGCGTCGTTAGCAACAGCATTTTCAAGCCTTACCAGGCTGAGAATTTTTAACCGTGTAGTTACATGTACATGGTTTAATAGTATTGTTGGTCTTCTGTCTATCCTTCCAGTCAGGGGTTTATTTATTTTGTTTCCATCTTCATTTGAGAACGATGCTATCACGCTAGCTCAGTAGCTAAGTGTGTCACCGATGTATTGTCTTGGAGATAAAAGTCACTTTAAATGTCCATTTCGCGTGCTCGACTCTCATTTTCAAGAGGATATAGTGTCCGAGGTGGTTTAAAATACCAATCCGTGATCCACAATAGAAAAAGGAGAGAGTACATAGTTCTGTGAGGTCCGGTTGCTAAGTTGCTAAATTAGCCTTAGCGTCGTTAGCAACAGCATAGTTAAGCCTTACCAGGCTGATAATTTTTAACCGTGTAGTTACATGTACATGGTTTAATAGTATTGTTGGTCTTCTGTCTATCCTTCCAGTCAGGGGTTTATTTATTTTGTTTTTATCTTAATTTGAGAACGATGCTATCACGTTAGCTCAGTAGCTAAGTGTGTCACTGATGTATTGTCTTGGAGATAAAAGTCACTTTAAATGTCCATTTCGCATGCTCGACTCTCATTTTCAAGAGGATATAGTATCCGAGGTGGTTTAAAATACAAATCCGTGATCCACAATATAAAAAGGAGAGTGTGGAATCCAATGAGCCAGCTTGTACCTAAGTTACGGTCAGAGCGAAAAAAGATACGTCCATCACTGCCTCTCAAGTCCTTCACTGTAACGTTCCTCATCTACGAATCTTTCATCCTCGCTCAAATTAATGGGGTAATCGTCACTTTCTCGGTCCGAATCTCTCTCGCTCCATTGTAAACAATGGGGAATTGTGAGGAATACTAGCTCCTGTGACGTCACGCTACTTCCGGTACAGGCAAGGCTTTTTTTTATCAGCGAGCAAAAGTTGTGAACTTTATCGTCGATTTTCTCTACTAAATCCTTTTAGCAAAAATATGGCAATATCGCGAAATGATCAAGTATGACACATAGAATGGATCTGCTATTCCCGTTTAAATAAAAAAAAATCATTTCAGTAGGCCTTTAAGGGAAAAAAGTTCACAAAAAAGAACAAAGTTGACGTTTTCTTATGACGTGAGCTCGTAACTACTACCCCGACCCACCATTTTTACACACTACTAAATATTACAAGTGTGTATCATTCTTACGGATAGCAGATTGGATACATATCGGCCAATATGCAGGGCTCCAATTTGGGTATCGTCTCAGAAGTGAAAAAGTTGTATTGGGACACCTCTAACATTAACCGCTAAGCTAACTTGAGTGTGAAGTAGTCAAACAACAAAAGTTTTCAACTTCTACACAACAGCAGAGAGTAACCAGCTAAGAGGAAATGAGCAATTACGTCAATTAATGTTAATGCCTGCTCGCCAGAATGTGACAAAACGAGTGTGAGGAAATTATTTGACCATTTATTTATTAATAATGTTATCTGTTTAACTTCTCGCCACAGGAGGTCACTCATTTTGCCTTCAAACATGACTAAAGTTAGCAGGTTTAAAAAATAAGTCTTTCCCTCATTTTTCTCAAGCTGCTGCAACTCCTTTTAAGTTTTAGTTGCCACGCCCTTGAAAGTTGCTGCTCTAAAATGATGTTGATTATGTACAACAGGGCTATTCAATTGGCGGCCTGGGGGCCAGATCTGACATCAGAACGGTTTGTGAGTTCCGTTTTTGCAGGAGATTCCAAAAAAACATTACAGCACTGTTATATAGAGCAGTGGTCTCCAACCACCAGGCCTCGGCCCGATACCGGTCCGTGGACAGATTGGTACCGGGCCGCACAAGAAATAAAATGTTTTGTTGTTTTTTAAATTTATTTTTTAAAAATTAAATCAACATAAAAAACACAATATATACATTATATATCAATATAGATCAATACAGTCTGCATGGATACAGTCCGTAAGCACACATGATTGTATTTCTTTATGACAAATAAATAAATAAAAAATAAAATAAAAAATACCATAAACCCCCCCCCGGTCCGTGGGACAAATTGTCAAGCGTTGACCGGTCCACAGCCACAAAAAGGTTGGGGACCACTGATATAGAGGATCTTTGACCCGCTTTTTGGTAGTAGGTCCTTAAAACAGCAGAATGCTCCTTTATGCAATCAAGTACAAATAGATTTGCAACAAAACAAATTATTTGCGAACAAAAATAGCGCTTTTTTTTGGGTTATGACTTAACTTCAATTTTGTGGGCGGGGCCCCGTCTGAATATTATGTAAGAAGCCTTTTTAATGGTCAATCTCGGATGATGGTGCGACCACATAGGCGTAAGTGCTGACTTCTTCTGCCCGCAACACATTTGGAAGAAAAATACCAAAAATTAAGGGTGGACAATACTGACCAATAAAAAGGCTATGGTTGAGTCTAAACTCACAAAAGGATTTGTAACCAAAAAATGATCTCCAAATTCATTATTTTTAATCACAAATATTTTGTTTATTGGTTGCAAAAAAACACATTTCTTTCTATTAGTTGCAAAGACAAGTACATTTTCCCCCAAATTTTAATAAAAACTGGCAAAATAGACAATCAAATGTCCACTGTAGAGGACACTGGTTCTCAGGAATAAACAAAATAAAAGTAATAGTAAAGGTAGAAAATCAGACTCCCCAGTCGTTAGCTTTCTGGAAACAATTTAGTAGAATAGCCCTGCCCTGACATAGAATGATGCAATGAATAGTACATTCATGATTATTGAGTCACATGTTAAAAGCTATGCAATTAATGAATTACAGTTAGCGAATGGTTGTGACTGTGGATTAATGATTGCACAATGTGGGCGTGTCTAATGTCAATGTACAGTATATTCTTAGTCCAGTAGATCATTTTAATAACTGCTGCGCCATCTCAAATATAAAAGTGGATCGTAGGCCAGAGAGTGAAACATTTGCGTAGCTTAGCCTCGGAGTCCCTGAGGTATTTCATGGTATCTTGAAAACAATATTTACATAGCTTTTATTCCAGAAAATGTACACCTTTCTGATGCACCCTTCCACATATTGTGTATAAATATAAATACAAGGAGGTGTTGCAAGGAGGTTATGTCATAAATACCCTTTGACCTTCTTGGCGCTCTACGACGTGCGAGAGCTTTGCTCCATGGCGTTGAAGACGAGACAGACGCCGGCGGTGAGCAGAAGGTGCATGGCCTCGTACAGTAATTTGGGAGAAAAGACGCTCCATATGAAGAGATGGTAGCGCAGGACAGTAATCAGGACGATGTAGGCGGCAGCTGGCACCGACCTGAGCACCGCCAAACAGTAGCAACCGTGGCTGATGGCAACCGGACTCCTGCGTGCAGAGGGAAGGACGTCAGTAGAGAAGGCAACGTTCAATAATTCTATTCTTGGAATTTTGTCCAGTGGTAGACGAACATGATCGTCTTTTTACATTCCTATTTTCTAAAATAATGTTCTACTAATATTCCTAGTTTAACCTAAGGCAGGGATTCTCAAACTGTTGTATGTGTACCACTAGTGGTACGCAGGATCCACTCCGTGGTTCGCCAAATGATGATTGATTAACATACAGTGTTTTATTTTCCTATATTCAAACACAGTGTTACTGTTCAAACTGGGTGTAATGTTACAATGGCCAACATATTAAATATACTTGTTAAATAATACCTCTGCCTTGTTTTTTATGAATATTTAGGGCTAATGTGCTACCGTATTTTCCTGTTTGTCGTTATGGTCGTACTTGGATAGCCAAGTTTTTTCTGAGGTGCTGCAAAGAGGAATGGACGAAACTGCCCAAAGGTAGGTGTGCCAAGCTTGTGGCATCGTATTCAAAAAAACTTGCGCCTGTAATTGCTGCATCAACTAAGTATTGAGAAAAGGCTGTGAATACTTATGTACATGTGATTGTTTTAATTTTTTAACAAATTTGAACATTTTAAGAAATATATATATATTTTCACATTGTCATTATGGGGTATTGTCTGCAGAATTTTGAGGACAAAAATGAATTAATTCTATTTTGGAATAAGGCTTTTACTTAACAAAATGTGGAAATGTGCTCTGTGAATACTTTCTGGATGCACTGTACGTATTGATAACTTTATTGACAAATATAACAACACATTAGCAATGTAGCATTAGCTTAACTGGAGTACATGTAGATGAGATAAACAAGCTACGTATAATGCTATATTCTTGCATAGAATAGATACAATGCTTTTTATTGTCACTATACACAGGTACAATGAGATTAAAAGCAACTCCAGTATTAGTGTGACATGGATGGCATGGATATACATTGACGTTTTAAATATGGAGACAGATATTATAGCAACATGTAGCCTGTATACTTCTAGCTTCTAGCACTGAATGGTGATAAAAGGCTAAGCTAATAACTTTTCTCCTTGGTTTTGAGGTTTGTTCTTTTTCCCTCTCCCTTGTTCAAAATCACTTGATTTTAACGAGAGAACATATTTAATTTCACAATCCTTTAGCAAGTGATTTAGTTATAGGCCAATACATTACTTGCACTTGATATTATTGGAACACCAGAAGTAAATACATTTATTCAAAATTGTATGATTGTTTCAGTCTTTGAAGGTTAAATATTAATTATTTCAATTCATTTTAGTGAGGTTAGTTAACAGTTACTATTTTAAAAGGTATGAAAGTCCGGTCAAAGAAAGCTGACAATGTAAAAAGGACAGATGATGGCGCCTTGAAACGAGGCAGTTTTAGAATCATGTATTGCTGCAAGCAGTAGCATGAATGCTGGCTAACGGAGGGCATGGAATCTATTAGAGACCGCCTCATGAAAGTGAGGGGTCGAGCCAACAACATCCTAACGACTCATGAGGGAGCGGCACAGAGCGTGCAGTGAGGACGCTTTCACACAGCACAGGCTTGTGGGCAAATCAATGGTGCAGTAATGTTATTTGGTGGCTATGTGAAACTGATCAATGTGAGAGCTGCATCTGAATGTATTTCATCACGTCTTACGAGAGTTCTTCTTACCCAAATTCGTTTGCAAAAGCAGCACTATACTGATGTAAGCAAGTAGCTTTAATGCTTGCACAACTTCAACGGTTAACTGCATATGGGGGTTAAAACATTTAGAGTTTTGCCACATTTGTTCCAGTGTTTCAGTCATATTATAAATGAGTCATAATTTGTACTTTAGGCACGCATTAGTAGTCAAACTTTATTATTTTAAACACTGTCTTTAAAGCTTAGTAACTTCCAGTGTTGAACTAAAGACTAAAATCCGCACAAAGTATTGCATTGTCATGGGAAAGTAGACAAGCAGAACCCCGCCAAGAACTACCTTCCAAAACTGAAACAAACTGGTAAACCAGATCAGCCACAAAATTGAATCAATTGTTCCTTATCCTATTTTTGACATTTCCTGAAGGCTTTACAAACATCACCCTTAACCTTATGAGTTTTCTATAGCACAATGAAAGAAACAGAGTGAACCCCCATGTCAGTCATCGAATCCATTTGCCTCTGTGGGTGGAGGCGGGGATGCTCGCATTCAAACACAGAAGTAGAGGCTCGTAACGTAAAGGTAACATAGTAGAAATGGTCCAGATCAGCCCCAAAATGTAATCATTTGTTACTAATCATATTTCTGACATTTTTTTTTAAAAGTTTCATGAAAATCTGCCCATGACTTTTTGAGTTACCGTATTTTTCGGATTATAAGTCGCAGTTTTTTTCATAGTTTGGCCGTGGGTGCGACATATACTCCGGAGCGACTTATGTGTGAAATTATTAACACATTATTGTAAAATATCAAATAATATTATTTATCTAATTCACGGAAGAGACGAAGCAAAATGTCAGCAATCGTCACACACACGTCAACCAATAAGAATTTGGCGGGGGCGGGTCATGGCAGAAGTGCCTTGTGGGTCATGGGATGCTAATTGCTATATGCTACTGCCGTAGCTATTAAAATGGATCATTTCTACATTGGCGGTTTTTTGATTGATTGATTGAGACTTTTATTAGTAGGTTGCACAGTGAAGTACATATTCCGTACAATTGACCACTAAATGGTAACACCCGAATAAGTTTTTCAACTTGTTTAAGTCGGGGTCCACTTAAATTGATTCATGATACAGATATATACTATCATATATACTATCATCATAATACAGTCATCACACAAGATAATCACATTGAATTATTTACATTATTTACAATCAGGGGTGTGGAGGGGGCGGGGGGGTAGGATATGGACAGCAAGTAGTGGACATAGAGAGAGAGAGAGAGAGAGAGAGAGAGGGATCAGAAGGCATAGGAAAAAGAATCTGCATTTGATTGTTTACATTTGATTATTAGCATTTGATTGTTAGCAATCCGGGGAGGGTGTTAGTTAAAGGTTGTAGCTGCCTGGAGGTGAACCTTTATTGCGGTTTTGAACTTATAAAAACTGAACAAAAATGGCACCGAAAAGGAAATGATATACTGCAGATTACAAGATGGACGTAGTGAAACATGCAGCAGAAAACGGCGATCGAGCAGCAGAAAGAAAGGACGCTAGCGGCGCATACCAGGAGCGACAACAAGGAAGAAGATTTCATGGGATTTAGCGATTAGGAGTGACAGATTGTTTGGTAAACGTATAGCATGTTCTATATGTTATAGTTATTTGAATGACTCTTACCATAATATGTTACGTTAACATACCAGGCACGTTCTCAGTTGGTTATTTATGCGTCATATAACGTACACTTACCGTATTTCCTTGAATTGGCGCCGGGAATATAGTATTCGCCTGCCTAGAATTACAGCCGGGTCAAACTCGTTTCGCAAAATAATTAGCGCATGCTTGGCACTTCCGCCGGGTCAAATATGAGTCATTAAATGACTCCCGCCTCCAGGTGGTAGAGGGCGCTAGTGATCCTTCTTGCGACTACCAGTACTGCAGGAGACAGGTACTGCAGAAGAAGACAACAAGCAGCAAGCATGCAGCAATTGTTTGCTTGCACTTTTAACATGGAGGATTATATATCTAAAATAAAACCGTTTTCTAAACTGGACTTTCAATCGAAGCAGGAGGTAATAATTAAAGGAATATCTCCAGAGACTTTTAAAATTGAAGAAAGATGAGAAAGACTGCCTTTGATCAGAAGCAGCTGCACATGGACCCATTTACAAGTAAAGGTAAGATCATAATAACGTTTTTTTTATTAAATGTGTTTTTCATGATAAGGTATGCGCCGGAGTGAGAAGAGGTTTTAAAATAATTAGAGCATGCTTGCTCATTCCGCATGGTTTTGGTAACCGCAGGAGTGAGAAGAGGTTTTAAATTAATTAGCGCCCCTGCGGCTATTCAAGGAAATACGGTATTCAGCCTGTTGTTCACTATTCTTTATTTATTTTAAATTGCCTTTCAAATGTCTATTCTTGGTGTTGGATTTTATCAAATAAATTTCCCCCAAAAATGCGACTTGTACTCCAGTGCGACTTATATATATGTTTTTTTCCTTCTTTATTATGCATTTTCGGCCGGTGCGATTTATACTCCGGAGCGATTTATAATCCGAAAAATACGGTATGTTACTATATAGCTAACTAACCAAACAACAAACTCCAACAATTTCATAACCTCCAGGCGGAGACAGCTAATTGTGCAAATTGCAGTTCTATGATGCAGGAGTTTTTGAATATTGGAGAGTAGACAAAGAAATTACAAACTGCTGCTGTTGTCAAATTTTGCATTTGCTACAGGAGCATTGAAGACTATTTTTCATCATTTGTGGGCACCAATTAGGGCAGAACCAGCAGTATTTGCGATATTGCAATCACGCCTATTCTTGCAGACTCACCTAATCCCTCTGAAAGAGGTGCTTTTTAAACCCAGTGTATCAATTCCTTGGAATCGATTGCCATTTTTTTCAAACAATACCTTTAACGACTCCGGCGGGCGGGAATGACTTCATTACGCAACGTGCATAGTGACGTCAGACAGCAACATAGTTGGTGCCCATGGTGGCAGAAACGCTCATAAGTCTTTTTACAACAAAATAATGCAACGGCGCTACTTGTAATAATTGCAAGGCTGCTATATCATCAAGAGGAGGACAAATGAGCAATATGCTAAAACATTTGAACACAAAGCCTGCAATAACTTTCCAAAAAACCAAGCTTTTTTTTTTTTCATATACCCGTACCACAATAATTTTGTACTGTGGCCTTAATACTGTGATAATATCGTACTGTGAGATTTTAAACCATTACACCCCTAATTGGACATTATATCAGTGATTTTAGATGTAAACCAACATAATCCAATATTTTATTCAGAATGATACCTGATACCAATATCTGATCGGGTAATCTGATCAATTGTTAATAGTATCAAATATGTTGCTGTTTTTCATTAGTTTTTCACTCCTGGGTTAAAGTTAAAGTTAAAAGTTAAAGTACCACTGATAGTCACACACACTAGATGTGGTGAAATTATCCTCTGCATTTGACCCATCCCCTTGATCACCCCCTGGGAGGTGAGGGGAGCAGTGAGCAGCAGCGGTGGCCGCGCCCGTGTATCATTTTGGTGATTTAACCCCCAATTCCAACCCTTGATGCTGAATGCCAAGCAGGGAGGTAATTCGTCCCATTTTTCTAGTTTTTGGTATGATTCGGCCGGGGTTTGAACTCACGACCTAACCACAAGGCCACTGAGCAGGTTAGACAGTTGTGTTGCGTTTGAGTGCTGCTGGGACAAATTTGATTGATGAAAATGTAGCTGATTAGCCAAAACGTGCGGGAAAATTGCAGGCATTGAACAAAGTTGCAAGGCCATGCATCATTTGCGGGTATTGATTACATTTGTGTGAATTGGTGAATTTGCAACCTTACAAAATCCTGGAGGGAAAGGTAAGTGCCATTGAAAATTTTAAACTAGAAATCCATTGTGTCTCCCGCGTTTGCAATAACTGTCTAATGACCTTTAATGTCCCAAGATGGATTTATGCAATAAAAACTTTGGGGTATCAGGTTGTAACTAACTTGGGGATGGATTGTAGCAGCAGAGAGAGAAATATAACAAACAAGCATTGTAAACTGTGTGGAGTCTGCAAAAGTAGCTTGTTCTAATTTTTCTTTCTGTCTGTTACTACACAACATCTTTTTGTTGAACCTGAAGTAAATTAGCTCTGAACAAATCAGATTTTTAGAAAGGGAAAAAGTCAATTTAGTTCATTTCGCTTGGAAAGGATTAAGCCCACCAAGAGTGCTTCTTAGACATTTTTGTGATAATTATTCCAAATGCTACCACAGACATACCAGTGATGGCAGCAATGACATTTACAGTACAATACAACCCTTGGGAAAACACCATACCATGACTTGGCTGCTCAGAGTAACATGGCTAACATTAACACAATGCTACCCCAGTTTTCTTTAGTAATACGTTCCAAAAGGTTAGACGAAAACTAGGGATGTCCGATAATGGCTTTTTGCCGATATTCCGATATTGTTCAACTCTTTAATTACTGATACCGATATCAACCGATACCGATATCAACCGATACTGATATGTACTGTACAGTCGTGGAATTAACACAATATTATGCCTAATTTGGACAACCAGGTATGGTGAAGATAAGGTCCTTTTTAAAAAAATTTATAAAATAAAACAAGATAAATACATTTGAGACATTTTCTTGAATAAAAAAGAAAGTAAAACAATATAAAAACAGTTGCATAGAAACTAGTAATTAATGAAAATGAGTAAAATTAACTGTTAAAGGTTAGTACTATTAGTGGACCAGCAGCACGAACAATCATGTGTGCTTACGGACTGTATCCCCTGCAGACTGTATTGATATATATTGATATATAATGTAGGAGCCAGAATATTAATAACAGAAAGGAACAACCCTTTTGTGTGAATGAGTGTGAATGAGTGTAAATGGGGGAGGGAGGTTTTTTGGGTTGGTGCACTAATTGTAAGTGTATCTTATGTTTTTTATGTTGATTTAATAAAAAATAAAATAATTAAATAAAATAAAAAAAACGATACAGATAATTTCCGATATTACATTTTATAGCATTTATCGGCCGGCCGATATTATCGGACATCTCTAACGAAAACCGAATTGTACGCAAAGCGAAGCATTTCTTCCCATAAGAAATAATGTAAATCCAAACAATTGGTTTCAGACAACCAACAATATAAAGATAAAACCCATTTTATAAAGCATAATTATAGTTTCACATGCAGAAAAAAGATGAAATACATACAAATTGCCTTTTTATACTTTTCTACAAGTTATTTCTTGAATTCAACATTATTTATCACCTTCTTTATTAAAGTGCTGGCAGTTGCAACTTTTTTAAGTGGTGGATTATTTTGCAGTGAAACTCAATAAGAAAACTACAGCAATTGAGTCACAAATGCGTGAGATTCTTTGTTTATGCACATGGACAAACGGAATAATTTATTACGAGCAATGTTTGACCGTACAATACCCAAAACGGTGTACCTAAAACAGAGCAAAATTTGGTCTTAAATTTTAATCTAAAACTAAATCGAAGGTTAAGTGTGGCGACTCACCTTCAAAGCAGTAAACCCCTCTCTCTCTCCACATTTCCATATCATCATCAAAGCTAAGGTTTGGGAATATGTTTCATAGATTTTAGCTTTTATAATTAAAAAATAGGGATGTATACCATTCACATTTGAATCAATACCGATCGTGATCGTGGTCGGGGGTGGTCGGGCGTGGTCGGGGGGGGGGGGGGGGGGGGGGGCGTGTTTGGGGCGGGGTGTGTGTTTGGGGCGTGGCCAAGGGCGTGGTTAAGAGGAGAGTATATTTACAGCTAGAATTCACCAAATCAAGTATTTCACATATATATATAATATATATATATATATATATATACATACTGTATATATATATATATATATATATATATATATATATATATATATATATATATATATATATATATATATATATATATATACAGTATATATGTATGAAATACTTGACTTTCAGTGAATTCTAGCTATATATATATTTAATTTTAATTTTATTATACATATAAATAAAAGACATACTTGAATTTCAGTGTTCTGCAGGCTATCCAGTAGATGGCAGTATTGTCCTGTTTAAGAGTGTCACAACATTGCTGTTTACGGCAGACGAACTGCTTTACAGTAGACTAAACGTGACTGCTGTTGTTGTGTGTTGTTACCGCGCTGGGAGGACGTTAATGAAACTGCCTAACAATAAACCCACATAAGAAACCAAGAACTCTCTCTGCTTGTTGTGCACTCCACTCTCTAAAAGCCGTAGATGTTATGACGTCATTGGGCAGGCAAGCTGCTGGGAAAGCGGACGTGAGAACGGCTGTCCCCACTCAGGTCCGCATTGAGCTGGAGGGGGCGTGGCTTCCAGCTCCGGCTGAATACCGGGAGTTTGTCGGGAGAAGGGAGGTTGTCGGGAGAGGCGTTGAATACCGGGATTCTCCCGCTAAAAACGGGAGGGTTGGCAAGTATGGGTTAGAGTGTCTGCCTGAGATCGGTAGGTTGTGAGTTCAAACCCCGACCGAGTCATACCAAAGACTATAAAAATGGGACCCATTACCTCCCTGCTTGGCACTCAGCATCAAGGGGTTGGAATTGGGAGTTAAATCACCAAAAATGATCCCCGGGCGTGGCACCGCTGCTGCCCACTGCTCCCCTCACCTCCCAGGGGGTGAACAAGGAGATGGGTCAAATGCAGAGGACAAATTTCACCACACCTAGTGTGTGTGTGACAATCATTGGTACTTTAACTTTAACTTTAACGATAGGCCCCATTGCCCCACGCGACCCTGTGAGGGACAAGCAGCAGCAAATGGATGGATGTATGCATGTACTCGGAAGTACCGATAGAATTCGGTCAGTAACTATTAAAGTACAACATTCCGTACATCAACAACTATTAACTTGTTTTTACCCTAGTTACTGTATCTAACACCGTGCTACAGTAATGAGTTACTCACCTGTCTCTCTCTGAGCTGAGGTAACACACGAGGTGACACGCCCAAAGTAGGGGTCCAGCGTACGTACTGAGGGCTGTTAAGAAGATGGCAGGAGCTTCGACGTAGCTGTCCAAACCAACAAACCCCACTGAGATGTCAAGAGTGGAAATGTTGTTGGAATTGCCCTGCAAGAGCACATAAAAAAAATCGCATTTAATATTTTATTTTAACATCATGAAAAAAGCACAAGGATGAGTCATAAGAACAATAAGTGTCTTTGTAGGTCGCATAAACATGCTATTTGCAATATAATACTTTGTGTTTCTTTTTACTGTCATTTACAGTATTCTGTTCTGTTGGGGCGTAATACTTTTACACTTCATGAGTTCAAGTGCTTGGACATTCACACAAGTTTCACTATTCACTAAAACCCCTTAAAAAAAAGCTTTCCAGAGGCAATTCAAGAGTATATTTCAAATTCATTCAAAGGCATGTTTGCTGCAAGTGGCAGACTAGGACTAAAAATAAAAAAAAGCCCACACTTGGCACATTATTGACAGACCCGATCTTCACAGGCACCGTTGTCAAGTACACTTGTTCCTTGCCATTCGCGCTTCAAATTTTGCAGCTTCACTCAATCGCGTTTTTTCTAAATATTTTTCATTAAAAAAAAAAAAAAAACTCACGTTTTATTAACTTAAAACAACAAATCTATGGTACTGTATTATATTGCATAGCAGATCATCATAATCGAACAAGTTGCAGTATTTTTACAGGTTAGTGGTTGTATTTAACAACGGTGAGTGTGAGGGTCTATATTACTATACAGCAATATTCCCCTTCATGTTTCATGTCTGAGAAAACGTACCAACTCCCAGCATTCAGTGGACCGCATGTAAGAAACATCAGACATGCACACTGTGGAACACACCAGCAGTACGCCTGTCCGCATTAACATTTAACGATATTGTCTGCATCAAAAGTAGCGTGCAACGTAACATCAAACTCAATAACAGCGTTGTAACGGACATGAAGTAATTAAATAGATAACTTGGTATTACAAAAATGTACGGCATTAGTAACGCTGTTATTATGTGACAATGTTTTTCTGAACACAGAGGAGTGGAGGTAGATTCCAGTACCGACATGTGCAACTCTGTTCAATTCCATGTCCAAGAGGAACAAGTTTAGATGATATTGACGCTTACACTAAAATATTCAACTCTGGAATAGTAAAGCGCAGACTGGACAGGAAACGAAGACGAGTTATCACCGCAATAATAGGAAGAGCTTTGCGCGTCACACTGTAAATCAAACATGGTGGATGCAGGCAAGCGTGTGTCTGCTTGTGTCACTGGTTGTGTATTTATGATGTGACTTCAGTCTAACATAGCAGGATGGACTCTGCAAATATGGGACCAGACTACTCACATTCATGCCGAAGATGCAAAGCAGAAGCATAGTGCCAAAATTCATAACAACCAGCCAAAGAAATTATGGTTTCTTAAGACAAAAAAAACCCCCATACAGTACGGTGTAATAGTACAGCATTGTCTAGTTTGATATGTACCACTGTATTAAGAGCACAGTTCGGTTAATTTGAGTACATTGCCATTAAGATGCCGAAAACCAAGTGCTATATAATGTGATCAAACTATAAAATGCACAATTATAATACAATTACAATAAGTGCAAAAGTGGTGCAACTATTCTATTTAAATGACGTTTGCAGCAGACAACTTTAGTAAGCGACAACTATTCTGGAAATACATTATAGAAGCTCGTCCTTGCGTGCAATCTACAAGGGAACCTCCTTTTTAGCATGCCAAACGTGCACTGTGGGAAACACGGGCGCTAACTGCAATTGTGCACTGAAATGATCTAAACCCAATAAAATGCAGTGTTGCAGGACATTTTTTTCAGGCGTAGATATATTGATTCATTTTGGTGTCTGCAGGTGTTCTATCAAATTTTGTTGCTTCTCGAAAAAAGCTACAATTAGCGTGAAACGTGATTATAACGAAAATTAAAGCTACCATTGTTTGCGTCAATGTGAAGTTCCTCACGCTTTAATTGTCCACATGCTAGCTGGTCAAAATATTTAATTAATATGACTGAAAATATGACTTTACTGCAGGTTGTACAGTATTCCTACATGTTTGGCAAACGTCCTTCCTCAATTTGGTATTAAATTAATATGCAGACTTAAAGCACTGTGACCACTGATTACGTGTAAAAACAGCTGTGTTGACCTCAGATCACTCTAACACAGCACACATAAAAAGAATAAAAAACAACTGAAGTTAGTGTAGTGATTTAGACATCAAATGTATTAAGATGCTTATTTGATTACATTACACAAACATTTAATATATGTACACTAACTTCAGAATTGCGTCAATATATATATATTGTATACATACACATATATATATATCTATATAAATATATATATACCGTATTTTCTGCACTATAAGGCGCACCGGATTATAAGGCGCACTTTCAATGAATGGCCTATTTTAAAACTTTGTTCATATATAAAGCGCACCGCAATATAAGGCGCATAGAATAGACGCTACAGTAGAGGCTGGGGTTGCGAGACCTGTTGTGGCTCAATATTGGTCCATATATAAGGCGCACCGGATTATAAGGCACTGTCAGCTTTTGAGAAAATTGGAGGTTTTTAGGTGCGCCTTATAGTGCGGAAAATACGGTATATATACTTAACATATAATATCATATATATTATATATTCATATAATATGTATGAATATGTACACAAAAATATGTAGAGGCTATATATGTGTGTGTGTGTGTGTATAGTTACTTTACATGCAGTCGGCTTTCAGCCACATGCCAAATTTGTTTAGCCCAATGCGGCCCCTGAGTCAAAAAGTTTGTACACCCCTGATTTAATATTTCCAATTCAAGCAGTCTTGCAGCGTGTTCATTCTGGACAGCCAGTTAACTGCTAAATGTCCTCTAATAAGCACACAAGGTGGGTCTTTTCTTGTATTTTAGTCAAGCCATTTAACATAAAATAAACATGGTAGGCTATAGGCTACTAGGAACTAGCAGCTACACAACAGCTAAGCACACAAGCTGTAAAGTATACAAACAACAGACGAATAAGTGTTTAGTATCTTTTAAACAGAAATATGGATAGAAACATGTTGCAAAAGAAAGTAACTAGATATTAACAGTAAATTAGAAAGTAGATTAATAATGACATTTTCTACCTCTTGTCCCTCTCGGGGTGGCTGGGGCCTATCTCAGCTGCATTCGGGTGGAAGGCGGGATACACCCTGGACAAGTCGCCACCCCATCACAGGGCCAACACAGATAGACAGACAATATTCACACTCACATTCACACACTAGGGCCAATTTAGTGTTGCCAATCAACCTATCCCCAGGTGCATGTCTTTGGAGGTGGGAGGAAGCCGGAGTACCCGGAGGTACCCGAGCCCAGAGATCGAACCCAGGACCTTCTTATAGTCAGGCACATGCACTAACCCCTGTTCCCCCGTGCTGAATAATAATTGTTTTTAAAAATAATGCAACTGGGAATGATGCAAAATGTTACTGCATATGTCAGAACCTACATTTTTTGTGAGGTTTACGTAAGTTTTTCGTGGTTTGGATGATATATTATTGCATCTTTTTCTTCTGTATTTGTAAACTTGTGTAACATTTCTAGTTTGTTTGACATTGATATAACACACATCTTGGTCCTTATAAAACATTGGTACTGCAGTTTGAATTATTTTATATTTTGGGATTTTTTTAAATAATTTATATGCTAAATAATTATTTATCATTAATTATATTGTGATGTATATCGTTATCACAGGAGGCTGCAAAATATATTGCAATCCGGATTTTAGGCCATATTGCCAATTCCTTGTCTGAAGCTTTGACCTGCTGACCAAGAGGTGTCTCATGGTGACTCTGTATTGCCAGAAGAGAAAGACCACATACTTCCACAGAAATCTATTCCAAAGGAAAATCTTAAGATTTACAGTACAGGCATGCGTGCACCCGTACCAAGAGAACAAGTCAACATTCATTATTAGAGGTCAAATAAATATGGAACTGTTTAACTCAAGAACAACACTTTATCTCCTGTATCACTGTAATGTTCTCAAGTGTTGTGCATCATAGTCAGTCTATAATTACAATGCAGGCTGGCACACAGTTAAAATGTTTTATAACATGTGTTTTTAGCACTTAAAAAATGCGTATTACAAATGAGCAACATATGCTTCACTAGAATGTTACTTTTTTCACAAGAAAATTTACTTAGCATAATGGTATCTTTGTTTTAATTCTGGGCAAAACGTTGCATGTAAAATATTGTCTCATTCCGCACAATGATACATTTTGCCTGCGTGTAATGGGTCGTGGTAAATTCAGGTCATTTACAAAACTGGGCGCTATTCCATCCGTCTTGTTTGAGAATGCAGCCACAGAGTTATGGTTAAAAAAAACAAAACGTATTTTATGTTTCACAGCAAAATACTGTCAGGTTGAAACTCTGATGACATCTATTAAACAAGACAAGAAGCAAAGACTTTAAACAGAGACAGAATTAAATTTGGCTCAATTTGAGGAGAGACGCCTGGACGCTGTACCCTTCTACAGTGTCTCAGCACGCTCTCCCAAAAGATTGCACGCCTCCTTCTTTTATTTGGACTTTCTCTGACCACATGGCAACAGCTGTTTCTAAGGGACGAGGGTCGTAAACAGTTCACAGAAAAGGTCGGTTCAAAAAAGAGGTCGTAAAAAAGTTCAAAAAGAGGTTCGTTAAACATTTCAAAAGAGGTTCAAGGTTCAAGGGTTTTATTCGTCACATGCAGAGTACACCAAAGTGAAATGCTTTTTTCCATGCTCTTCAGATATTGCGTACAGTGGGATCCAAACACTAATTGCTGAATCTAATACACTAAATACAAAAAATACAACAATTTGAATAGCTCTGATGTACATTAACTACAAGACAATAAGTTGCACAATAAGTCCCAGTAGTTATGGTAGAAGTATCAGTACAAGTACAGTAGTCACATACAGTAACAGTGCAATATCAAATAATATAACAGTATATACAGTATAGGAAGAGGTTCGTAAAACAGTTGAAAAAGAGGTCGTCTGGAACTTGGGCAGATCCTGCCTTCTCTCCGCTTTGTAGTCCTTGGGTTAAAACAATATCTTTCTGTTGATTGTGTGGGCTCTGTGCCGAGGATGTCGTTGTGGCTTGTGCAGCCCTTTGAGACTTTTGTGATTTAGGGCTATATAAATAAACATTGATTTATTGATTGATTGATTACAATACATGAAAGAAAACAGAAACCCCTTCATGTTGCTTTCCATCCTACACAGTGGCGTTCTACAAGCCTTCTTGGTAGGTTCAAAGACATGTTTTGCTTCTCGCTGGGAACTCATTGAAACACAAAGTTTTTGTGATATCTTAGATACAATTATTCTAACAAATAGTAAGTGTTTAAGATGCGTATGTTAAGATACACTGTATGTTTGTTGGTGTGAATTGCATGGGTCAGTTGGTAGAGCGGCCGTGCCAGCAACTTAAGGATTGTAGGTTCGATCCCCGCTTCCGCCATCCTAGTCACTGCCAATGTGTCCTTGGGCAAGACATTTTACCCACCTACTTCCATTGCCACCAACGCTGGTTTAAATGTAGCTTAAAGATGTAGATTATGGGTTTAACTATGTCAAGCGACTTGAGTCTCTAGAGAAAAGCGCTGTAAAAATATAATTCACTTCACTTTGAATATAATTTGATTTCCATTCTTGTTGCCCATTGCACCACCCTGCCACGTTTCTTTAAGGGGTCTTAGCCGCATTGTTTTACACTGCTTAGCGATAACAAAGTAGTACAACACATCAACATAATCGTAATAGTTTTTCATTAAAAAACGACCCCTTTGTATCTTATGTTTTATGCAGTTGAGGTCGACATGAGAGCACTTTAGTAATAATAACACGGTGGACCAGAAGCTGATGAGTTGTCAACAAAAACAGGGTCAACTTAGTGAAATTTTAGGGAGGAACTGGATATTTGCTAGCAACATTTGTACATGTGTGAGCACTGTGCAATTGCACATTAACAGTCCAAAAATATCCATAAACCAGTCACATAAAGTGCATCACTTGAACGAAGCCCAACTATTTCATGACCAGAAGGCTCCACTAATGACACACTCTAATCACAATCTAATGGCCCTGAAATATATTTCGTAGCCTGAATATTGTAATGTGTATCCAAACAATTGTGGTGGTGTTAAGTGTGAGTCACTGTTTGCCCACTTTTCACATCATTGTGGTGATTCATATTTTCTGCGACTGTTACTCAGTTGCTCAGAATTCATCCTTGACTCGTCCTTAATAAAGATTTGTACAAACAGGCTCTTTTCTGAAAAACAAACATCTTTGCTGCCTTTCTGACTATCTGGTTTGGATGCAAGAATGCAAAAATGTTCATTAATTAAAATGATCAAGAGAGTTTAGTCATCATGATGTAAGGTAAATGCTTTCTTTTATATTTACAACAATCTTCCTGTGGTTTTGTGTGCAGCCACTAAAAGAGGGATGAACAAAATAATAAATAAATGATGTACAAAATAAGCAGCTTGCTAAACACTGTCAAGAATTGAACACACAACGTTAAAAAGAGTATGTTATGTTAATATGTTACCTAGAGGCAGTCCAGGTGAGAACACTCTAGCCCCATTTACACTGCACACCGAATCAGATTTATTTGCCCTCAAGTGACACAGATATAATTTTTTTTGCCAGTCTTAACTCTCCAGAGTGCTTCAAATCTGATCTTTTCGCATGGGATTGAGGCCACATCAGGAGGTAGTCTAAATCAGATTTGAATCTGATCTTTTCAAATGTGACTTCAGTCTAAACGCAATGCGACCGGTATGTGATTTTTTCGTCAGCTTTGGGCAGGCTATGTCACTGGTGTGTGCCGGGAAAGACGCAGTCGCCAGCGGAAGTGGATATTTCATCACAACATCCGGTTTTGGTGAGCAAAGTCTAATAAAAACACATTTTCGGTGCATCACTTGTCAATAGTGTGCAAATAATAGGCTACATGTAGCATATATATATATATATATATATGTATATATATATATATACATGTATATACATATATATATATATATATATATATATATACATATACATATATATATACATATATATACATATATATATACATATATATACATATATATACATATATATACATATATACATATATACATATATATACATATATATATACATATATATACATATATGTATACATATATATATATATATGTATACATATATGTATGTATGTATGTATGTATGTATGTATACATACACATACACATACATATATATATTTATATACATATATATATTTATATATATATATATATATATATATTTATATATATATATATATATATATATATATATATATATATATATATATACATACATATATACGTATATATGTATATATATGTATATATATATATATATATATATATATATATATATATATATATATATATATATATATATATATATATATATATATATATATATATATATATATATATATATATATATATATTGATTCTGAAGAAATAGCAATTTTTGAAAGACCGGAATTGGCGCTGTGGCGCATTTGCTTAAATGTGAGTTGAAAAATAAAGCTCTTGTAGATCCACGCTGATGTCTGTGTCTCCTCTACTTAACAGCTATTATAAGATTAGGACCCTCCCAAATATATTACACTATATACATCCATTCATACATTATATTACTTTAATTTATTTTCACGTTAAAAAACACACATTTTTAATGTGTGGCGACTTTTATTTTATTTTGTAGTAGTAGCGACTTCCTCTTGGTCAACTTCCTTTATTTTCATTTTATTGAAGTGCGCATGCAAGTGACGTTGAGGTCACATTGTGCCCACGTGCACGTTTACACTGGAGTCTGATAAAAATCACATCTTACTTGCAGTGTAGACAGTCAGCTGGAAGAAATCTTTTTTTTTTTTTTAAATTGAGTAAATGACTGCTTGTTTCCCCACCAAGTGTTTGAGCCAGTAACATGTCTGCAACAGGACTTGACTAAAGTTAGACATCCTTTAGTGATGGACAATTCCATCCACATCTAGATAAATGTATTATGATCCATCCATCTATCCATTGTCTACCGCTTGTCCTTTTCAGGGTGTTGGGGGGTGCTAGAGATGTGTTATGATATGATTAAAAAACAATGTATTTTAAAAACAGAATGATTTGATAAGATTTGATACAGCGTACATACGATTAGATTCAACAGTTAACATTTTTGATTTTGAAAATCTTTTTTTACACCACAAAAGAACAAAAGCATTAATGCTTGTGCACCGCTGAGGATAAATAGTTTGGACCTCGGCACCAAGCGCTCTGACTAGATCTGTTCAATCTAAGCCTTTCAGCATGAACTGACAAAGATTACTACCATGAGTATGTCAAATATATTTCAAGACAAACTGAACAGTCCAGTTGCAATCGATTTATTGCCCTGAGAACAGCACCATAGCAACAAATTTGAGGTCCCCATAATACAACTTCCTGAATAATCTCCTAGCTAGTATTTCAAATGATATTTTATTTGGTATATAAAGGATACAAATACCATTTTAAAATGGGTTATAAACGCTCCTACAAAATTTGGCTGCTGTCGTATGCAGAAATACTGTCATTTCCTGTTGTATTATTTGATCAAAAATAATAATAATAATAATAATAATCTACTTGTTAACTTACTCCTAATAGCTAGTTATTTTCAGCTAATGCATGGTTCTATCTACACTTATATTAAAATGTAATACATTTTGAATCACAATTATAATCAGATAAAAACACGGAATGGAGGACATTCCTGGCACTCGCGTTGTTTTTAAAGACAAACTGTCAATCGATTGCTATTCTCGCATGATACCCTTTCTATGTTGCTACACCCGATTAAACAAACAAATACGTAGCTGATTTTTATGGAATGTAGTGGCCGCTATAGACGCAGCCGAATGATTTGGAGGTATGTCCAAATGTGGATTTTTTTTAGAGACCACCAGTTAAAAAAAAAAAATCTTTCCACATGAATACTCATTCATAGGCTGTCACACGTTTTTTTCGTCCAATCAGAAGCCAGAAAAAGCAGTCACGGCTGACTTGATATTGAAATATTACATGTACAATGTGTACATTATCTTTAATGTGCGTTGTGTAAACCGCATGCAAGCGTTTACCGCTGCCTGAAACAAAAGCAACACTCATAAGTCAATCACTTCAGTGTCTGCTGTTAAATGAGGTTTAAAAATAAATATGTATGTATGTGTACTTTGAATGAATGTCGCGTTTTTCATGCGCTCTGAGCAAGAAATGAATGACAACAACCTAACAGTGCTTCATCAATCAATCAATCAATGTTTATTTATATAGCCCTAAATCACAAGTGTCTCAAAGGGCTGTCATCTGCTGTTGTGCTGGCAAGTGATTAAAAACAATTAGCTATTGATTCATTAATGATCAGTAATTAATTAATTAATTAATATATACCCCCCGCGACCCCGAAAGGGACAAACGGTTGAAAATGGATTTTACAATCTCACCTAAACATGCTGAGAAAAGCCCCCAATTTGAAGTATTTTCATTTATGTTATTGTAAAGAAGTGGATGATATTCACTGAATGAAATAAATAATTCATGAAAAACAGGACAGAGACTGTAACTAGTTAACTTGGTGAAGCAGTTGGAGCGTAGCACTGTTCATCTGCACCATACTAAAGTACAATGAGTTTTGATAACACCAGATGTTAAATACTATCTAAACGACAACATTTGCATGAACATGAACATTTGGATAAGCTGCTGATGGTGTGTTTGACATAGAATCAGCTGAAAAAAAATACCGTCTACTCCCCAAAGTACATGTTTTACATTATTATTACATTACTTCATAAAACTACTGTAGTTTATACTACATTCTATTGCATTGTTTTATACAATATTTATTATCTAAAAGTTTGTTTTTCTTTTTAAAAGGCATGATGTCATGGTAAAATTGTGATGTTTTGGTGGGCAAGCACTAATTAATTAGATTTTTATTTATTTCAAACGGAATTTCACAATACACTTTTTTTTAAAGGTCCAATCTGCATCCCAGCTAGGGTTGTCCCGATCCGATATTTGGATCGGATAGGCCGCCGATATTTGCCAAAAAATGCGTATCGGCAAGGCATGGGAAAATGCCAATCCAGATCCAGTTTTTTTTTTAAATTCCGGTCCGTGTTTTCCAACGCACCGATTTAAATAATACATTCCACTTTTCTGCTGTTCCCTAATTTCAGTTCCGCATTTTCCAGCACACCTTCAACACATCCACAGGTCTGTGTCCTAACCGTTAAGACGGCCATGTGAATTAAAAGTTACCGGTAAAAATGTCAGCTGTCTCTGTGCGATATAGAAAATGAGTATATCGTGATATTGGAGTATACGTTTTCACGCAGTTGCTTTTAGCTGCTGGCATTACACGACAGGCTCTTCTCGCTCTTTCCTGTGTCTCCTTCTCACACACAGCAAGCGCACCTTCTTACATACGTCACATATTGTCACGTCATACGTCACATACGTATACGCCCTCGCGGAGCAGAGAGGTAGCAGCATGGCCAACGTTAGCTGTGATGTTAGCGCAGCCGTGCGAGTGGTAATACGAATGAAGGAAGAATTAATTAATTCCCCCAAAAAACAGCAGGGGGTCCATCGTCTGGCGGTGGTTTGGCTTCAAGTGGGAATATGTCGAACAGACAACCGTAATTTGTCAAGTGTGGAGCAAAAGCGTTGTTATAAAAAGTAGCATTACTGCTAATATGTAGCATCATTTGAAAAGTCCCCTGCTAGAGAATGAACAGTATGTGCTTACTCTGCATGTCAACATCTCCGTTCGGTGTCACACGCCCACACCATCAAAATGCCGAGGCAAACATTTCCATATCAATACCGTATGAAAAAAATAGTGATTTTTTTAGTTGTGATTTCCTTCTCTGCATGAAATGAGCATATATTAATGCAGTATGAAGAAGAATGTTTTAATGTAGACACATAGAATCATCATACTGCTGTGATTATATGCATCAAGTGTTCATTCAAGGCTAAGGCAAAATATCCACATATATATCATGTATCGCGATATGGCCTTAAAATATTGCGATATTAAAAAAAGGCCATATCGCCCAGCCCTAGTTCAATGATGCCATTTCTGTTTGTCATGTATAATTTTGTCTATTTTGTGTTTATCCTTGAATAAACAGGTCCGTTTCTTGTTACCAACCATTGTGTATTATTCAAACTCACCTAATTCAGCTGGCTAGTTGTTATCAAGAGTACTAAAACCCTTTTCAACATGAATCTGACTCCTTAGTAGGCTAAATAACTTTAAACTTTAATACATGCTCGGATAGGCCAGTATCGGCCAGTATCGGATCGGAAGTGCAAAAACAACATCGGTATCGGATCGGAAAAGCATCTATTAAAGTCGTATCCCGAGGTACCACTGTTGCTGTATGAACAAAAGAGGTCTTTATAGATGTACATATATGAATATCAGAAAGGCTACAGTAAGTGTAAAACGTATGTGGTCCATTATTTCCGTCAATCCATTCTCTCCTTATGACGAACAAAGAAGTTTAGGATGAAAACAGTAAGTGTGCTCCAGAAAAAGGCTGTAAATGTGCACTTAACTGGAATTCTAACAAAAGACTGACAGTTCACTTCAGGCTGATTTCAATCACGTTATTCAAGCCGCTATTAACTTTATTAATATGATTTTTTTAATTCAAACTCGGATTAAGATGTCATTTACTAGATTTACTCATGTTATTTTTGACTGAAGTCGGCCTAGGATTACAACTGGCTGTCAATTATACAAGATAATGGTCTTAAAAAAATGTATTAGTTGCCTGCCGGTTCCAGCCTGGGCTGCCTTACTGGATCGGTTGGGCCTGGGGCCGTGGATTTTGGGCACTGGGGAAGGTCCAGACTAGCCTGGGTCTTTGAATTAGAGATCAATCTAACCTGGTAGTTTGATGGTTCATGGACCTCTTCCCGGAGGGTGGCTGGCTGCCTGGTGGGGTCTGCTCGTGGTGCCCTTCGGGGGCAATGGTGAGCTCTCGGGTGGAGTGACCCTGCCTGCTGATAAGGTGGGGCGTGTGGTTGGGCGGGCAGAGTTCCTGTGCTCTCTCCTCTCTTTATTTACCCCCACCATACTACTACTCGCACAACTATAGGCCCTTTTCCACCAAAAGTTCCAACCAACTTTTGGTTCCTGGAACTAAAGGTTCCCGTAGAAGTGTGTGGTTTGTGTTCCCACCACATTTCACATTTCAGGGTAGTTTATACAAATCAGGCTGATGACGTATGGAGGAGTGGTTTAGTATATTACTATACTGATACCATTGTTACGGCTCAGACCCCTGCAGTCTGTGCGCACCTTGGGACACGCCCACGGCCGCGCAAATCCAGGGACGCGCCCCGCGCATCTCCGCCCTGCAGCAGCCGCCAGCTGCAAACACTCACCGGCTATCTGCACACCTGAGACTGATGAGGGCGGGCCGGATAAAGGCAGGGTGGACCCAAGGATCGGCGCGGGAACTTAGTTTTCTCATGGTGTACCGTAAGCGTCAAGCTTTATGCTCTATTCTTGTTTTCCTCTCCGTGGCTTACTTGTCCCTTGTTTTCTCCCGTGTCCCCATAGTACCCTACGTCGCCTGGACACTGAGCTGTGCGTCTCACTTTTCCCTGGATCTCCCCCTGTGTTTTGGACTGCCTTCCTCGTTTCCCGACTCCTCGCTCACCCCCGGACTCTGACGTCTCTCTCTGCCCCACGGACCCCTCGCGCATCTTAGACCCCTTTTGCCTTGCCCTCTTTGGACTTGTCTACTTCCTCATTCAACATCACGGTAATACACAACAGCTAACTACACACAGTATTACATCACACACTCTTGTATTTTGGTCACACACTCCATTCTATAGTTTAGTTGTATTGTTGTTATTATTATATATATATATATATATATATATATATATATATATATATATATATATATATATATATATATATATATATATATATATATATATATATACATATATATATATACATACATATATATATATATGTATATATATATATATATATATATATATATATATATATATATATATATATATATATATATATATATATATATATACATATATATATATACATACATATATATATATATATATATATATATATATATATTAATATATATATAATAAATAATTGTACATACTTACCCCTGGTGTCTGTTTGCCGTCACCTCCCTTAGTCCAACCATAACAACCATGTGACTAAACAGACAATATTAGGTCACAGTTATTTTACTAAAAAGTAAGTAATCGAAATACAAATCAAAATACAAATCAATCGTATATATAAAACGATATGATTTATATAATTAAGTGTAACGAATTGTTCATAAAAAGTCAGGCTTTTGTCCGCAATGTCCTACAGTCAGAAAGTTGTCCTCTCTGTAAATGATCAATTCATGAGTTTCAGGCGATTCCCTTTGGTCAATTTAATCTGTAAATAACAATATATAAATAATAAAGGTCAGTGTTTCTCTCACTTCGACAACACAAACACATTGGCTTTAGCATTAGCTTTTTAGCATTAGCATTCTGTTCACTCGAGTTGAGGCTAACAACTACACAAATAGAGTGTCACTGACTGCTTTTACAACATGTAATTAAGCAAATAGTTAAAATTTGATGTTATTCAGATTTGTTCCACTCGTGTGCTTCCTCCTTTTTTCCACAATGAAGTCAGAGTAGTAAGCATTAGAGGTCGCCGCTTTGTGTCCAGCTTCATATTTCTCTGTAAATACGTTTAAAAGAGTTTGCCACTTCTCATAGCTTGGCGCATCGAAAAAAGGTTTGTAAAAATAAATAAACAACAATAAACTGAATATAGTTTAAACGGCTGAGTAAAAACACCATCATAATTCCACTGATCAGTGTTCTTCAGCACACAGATGCCCCACAAAAGTTGCTGCATTTTAAAAGCTCCTTTCGTTCTTCTTTCTCTCCGTTGTCAAGTTTGTTGTAATAGAAATAAACAAGAAATAAAAAATTAATAAGTTGCTGCGTATATTCTGATGAAGGTCGTGGATTTCAAAAATACGTTTTAGGAACTCCCCCAACTGTGTTCAACCAATCAGCGTGCAACTGCACATCCTGCCCCCGAAAAGGTTCCTTGCTAAGAGGAACTCAGAGAGAAGTAAAAGTACCCGGGTAGTTTTTGGTGGTAACACAGGGGGAAGTTCCTGCAGTAGAAAACAGCCTATTGGGACCTTGAGAGGCAAGCAGCACGGTTGGGATGTGACCGATATAACATGGGGACAATGGAATGCCCCCTTTGCCTGTCATCCCACAAACAAGGGCCTGCTCAGTGCTGCGTGTGTTGGCCTGTATTTGGGGGCTACCTTTCGGCGGGGGGCATTCTTGCCGTCCACTGCCTGTCCCTGGATGGGCCTCTCTATGTTCATTCCCATGTTCGCCGACCAAGTACAGGAACTGGAAGCATGTCTAGAGGTGGCGTGGCTCAGATGATAGCACAGACATCCACAAACTTGAGAGTTCCTGGTGCGAATACAGCTTCCGCCACCCGAGTCACTGCCATTGTGTCTTTGTGCAAGACACTTCATCCATCTTGCCCCCAGAGCAGTCCACACTGCTGATGAAGGTGAATTAATGTTTGGTGGTAGTCGGAAAAGCCATAGGCACCAATTGGCTGTCTACCCAGGGCAGCAGAAGGTGGTAAGCTACAAATGTAGTTTACCACCATTATCTGTAAATCTGGAATGAATGGATGATGGGTTCTCAGTTTCATGTGCTTTGAGTCACAAGAAAAGAGTGCTATATAAATCTAATCCATCATCATCATATCTGACCGAAACAGGACTACACTAATGGGCAAGAAAGTAGAAGCTAGCAATAAGCAACCACATTCCACGATTAGTTCCCTGCTACTTCTGCACTTGATGCTTATCTGCCCCCCCAGCACTACACAAACAGGCGATGAAATGGATGTTGCTGCCTTTTACCCTCTCTATCTACAGACTATGTCCATGTGACCGTTGATATTCTCGATCATTGTTTTCCTCTTTGTCTGTCCCCTCTTGAACCATGTATCGTTGGATAGCTTAAAAAATAAAACTGCAAGAAAACTTGAACTGAAGGAGTATATCATACTCATCTGCCCTGGCAAAATAAACATACTGAAATCCTGCCCAAATATGATCGTGTCCTTATTGTGGGTGATTTTAATATTCACACCTGCTGTCCAGACGAGTCGCTTCCCAGGAGCTTCCTGAATGTAATTGACTCTTTTAATTTCGTACAATCTGTATGTGGTTCCACACATGAACGCGGGCATACACTCGATTTAGTGCTCTCGTATGGTTTGTGTGTTTTTAATTTGGACATTTGCGACGCTGTGTTCTCTGATCATATGCCGATCCTGTTTGATATTCCCACTCAGTGTCCGGTTAAATTGTGCGCTCCGCCTCAACTCTCTCGCATGTTTAATTTTTCGTCTCCTGCTCTGTTCTCCTCAATTTTTTCAACTCTTTGTGAGGATAATTCTGCTATTTTATTTTCCCATGGCACAAAATAACACGGTTCAACGTCTTATTGACTGCCTGCACGACATCAAAGCCTGGCTTTCAGCTAACTTCTTGAGCCTAAATGAAGACAAAACAGAAGTTATGTTGTTCGGTCCAAGTCGCTCCCCCTCCCCCAACGTTGACCTCGGCACTCTGACCCCGTATCTCAGCCACTGTGTCACAAACCTGGGGGTAAAGTTCGACTCAGATTTTAAATTCGAAAAACAAATCAGCAGCGTCGTACAAAAAAGTTTTTTATCAATTACGCCAAATAGCGAAAGTGAAACCGCTTCTATCAGGACATGATCTCGAGAAATTAATCCACGCCTTTATCTCGACTCGTTTAGACTACTGCAATGCCCTGTATGTAGGCATTAGCCAGGCCTCCCTCGTCCGCCTGCAGCTCGTGCAGAACTCTGCTGCTCGTCTGCTAACACAGACCCGCAGACGTGAGCACATCACCCCTATATTAGCGTCCCTTCACTGGCTCCCTGTGCGTTACAGAATCAATTTTAAACTCCTTTTATTTGTCTAAACAACCTCGCGCCAACATATCTCTCCGACCTTCTTCAGCTTTACTGCCCTACCCGATCCCTAAGATCAGCCGATCAGCTGCTACTGACGGTCCCGGACACAAGGCTGAAGCTTAGAGGTGACAGAGCTTTCGCTGCTGCTGCTCCCAAGCTCTGGAACGACCTACCTCTGAGTGTTAGACAAGCCTCCTCTCTTCCTGTTTTTAAATCTCTCTTAAAAACATACTTTTATTCCATGGCTTTTAACACTGAGTGATACCCATCCTGCAATGGCGCCCCATAATACACATGCTGTGAACCTGTTTTTATGTTTTTATATTTTATTTATTAATTTTTTATCGTGTTCTGTTTGTGTTGTGTTGTGTTTGCTCGGTTCTTGTATTATTTTTAACCTGCCCATTGTACAGCACTTTGGCTACCCTTGTGGTAAATTTTAAATGTGCTTTATAAATAAAGTTGATTTGATTTGATTTGATACTGTCTATCTGTACTGCATGATTAAAGGCCTACTGAAATGATTTTTTTTTATTTAAACGGGGATAGCAGATCCATTCTATGTGTCATACTTGATCATTTCGTGATATTGCCATATTTTTGCTGAAAGGATTTAGTATAGAACAACGACGATAAAGTTTGCAACTTTTGGTCGCTGATAAAAAAAGCCTTGCCTGTACCGGAAGTAGCGTGACGTGGCAGGTTGAAAGGCTCCTCACATTTCCCCATTGTTTACACCAGCAGCGAGAGCGATTCGGACTGAAAAAGCGACGATTACCCCATTAATTTGAGCGAGGATGAAAGATTCGTGGATGAGGTACGTTAGAGTGAAGGACTAGAGTGCAGTGCAGGGCGTATCTTTTTTTGCTCTGACCGTAACTTAGGTACAAGGTCTCATTGGATTCCACACTCTCTCCTTTTTCTATTGTGGATCACGGATTTGTATTTTAAACCACCTCGGATACTATATCCTCTTGAAAATGAGAGTCGAGAACGCGAAATAGACATTCACAGTGACTTTTATCTCCACAACAATACATCTGTGAAGCACTTTAACTACGTAGCAAACGTGATAGCATCGTGCTTAACTGCATATAGAAACAAAAGAAATAAGCCCCTGACTGGAAGGATAGACAGAAAATCAACAATACTATTAAACCATGGACATGTAAATACACGGTTAATGCTTTCCAGCCTGGCGAAGGTTAACAATGCTGTTGCTAACGACGCCATTGAAGCTAACTTAGCAACGGGACCTCACAGAGCTGTGCTAAAAACATTAGCTATCCACCTACGCCAGCCAGCCCTCATCTGCTCATCAACACCCGTGCTCACCTGCGTTTCAGCGATCGACGGAAGGACGAAAGACTTCACCCGATCATCCGTGCGGTCTGCGGCTAGCGGCGGCTAGCGTGTCTGCTATCCAAGTCAAAGTCCTCCTGGTTGTGTTGCTACAGCCAGCCGCTAATACACCGATCCTACCTACAACTTTCTTCTTTGCAGTCTTCATTGTTCATTAAACAAATTGCAAAAAATTCACCAACACAGATGTCCAGAATACTGTGGAATTTTGAGATGAGAACAGAGCTTTTTTGTATTGGATTCAATGTGTCTGCATACTTCCGTTTGAACGATTGACGTCACGCGCATACGTCATCATACATATACGTTTTCAACCGGAAGTTTAGCGGGAAATTTAAAATTGCACTTTATAAGTTAACCCGGCCGTATTGGCATGTGTTGCAATGTTAAGATTTCATCATTGATATATAAACTATCAGACTGCATGGTCGGTAGTAGTGGGTTTCAGTAGGCCTTTAAGTAGCCTGACAAAACAGGTAAAAAAAAAAAAAGATTTGGTGTTAGACCAACACAATACCAAACTCTCAGAGGAAAGAGCGTATGAGCTGAAAAAGTAAATAATGTATAAAGATTTTGCCAATGCCACTGAAATACACTGAAATAAATCCTATATGATTAAATATTACTCTCACACGGACCAGGCCTTTTGTAGGCAATGCTTCTGTAAAACTTCGTAGCACAGATGACCTTTTTATTGCTTACCTGAAAGAAAAAGAAGGCCTGGCCGAACCAGTAGTGCATGATGGTGGTCTGTGCCGCATCGTAGTGGAGCTTCTTCCAAATGAACTGAGCCATCAGCGTTTGGACCAGGAGACAGCAGCACAGCACTGGCAGGTTGTGAGCACGGAACAGCAGTGACACCAACAAGACCAGGCCACTGTATATCTCCCACAATCCTCTGTTCTTCAGTTTGGAATCAGCTGTGATGATTTGGGATCGCAGCAAGTCCTTTGTTCCCGTGAAGAGGATACCCAAAACGAACACATATACGAAGCGTGCTTCCACAGTGCCCCTGAAAGAGAAAGACTTCGTCATTCCTGATAGCATGTCAACAAGAATGATTGCAATGGTTTCTTCTTCAGGGAATTTTGTTCAGAGTGAATGGAATTTGTGGTATCAAAATCAAAATGTACTTGTGTGAGTATTAAAAAAAAATCCACTATAAAAATCAATCAATCAATCAATCAATGTTTACTTATATAGCCCTAAATCACGAGTGTCTCAAAGGGCTGCACAAGCCACGACATCCTCGGCTCAGATCCCACATCAGGGCAACAAAAAACTCAACCCAATGGGATGACAATGAGAAACCTTGGAGGGGACCGCAGATCTGGAACCCCTACTGGCTACTACTATATGTTAAGTAAAAAAATAGTCCAGTAAAAAAAAAGGAATAACATATATCATGTTTTGTAAACAATAACAAATATAATACAATGTGTAGAGTATATAGTGCAAACACTAACACCCTCCCCGGATTGCTAATAATCAAATGTAAACAATCAAATGCAGATACTTTTTCTTATGCCTTCTGATCTCTCTCTCTCTCTCTCTCTGTCTCTCTCGCTCTCTCTCTCTCTATGTCCACTACTTGCTGTCCATATCCTACCCCCCCCCCCGCCCCCCCACACCCCTGATTGTAAATAATGTAAATAATTCAATGTGATTATCTTGTGTGATGACTGTATTATGATGATAGTATATATGATAGTATATATCTGTATCATGAATCAATTTAAGTGGACCCCGACTTAAACAAGTTGAAAAACTTATTCGGTGTTACCATTTAGTGGTCAATTGTACGGAATATGTACTTCACTGTGCAACCTACTAATAAAAGTCTCAATCAATCAATCAATCAATCGACACAGCTGCACAATCAAATATAATCTTGGTTACAATATATTAAGTTGTGAAAATGGAATACAATCACGACATTCATTCTTTTCACGTCACAATCACTTATTCATGATTCACGGTGTTCCTCCCAGACTGAGTTGAGATAAAATCAATAATTCAAATCAAGAGACAGGTCAACAGAATGAATGGCCTAAAGGAAACACACTTCAGGTCTTACTATGTTACACTCTTGTGTGAGCAGACTTATGTTCAGTTATGACAACACACAAAAAACAGAACTGTTCCGTTAAAACCGAGATTTCAAAGTAAAGATGTAGTATTTTGCAAACATACAAGAAATATCAAGTCCTGGGGTTTGAGAATAGGCAAGTTGCTATGCATGGCTAATGTGCTCTTGGAGTTTTCTGCCCAAACTAATTATGCTCCTAATTAGTAAAACATTAGAAAAAAAGTCAACTTTAGAGAAAATCTGCATTTTAACTTAAAAAACAGAATTTCTGGAGATCTATTAAGTTTCGATCTAACATAAATAAATAATGGAATACAATTACAACCAAGAGCTGCATCTGAATATAAGGAGTACCAACAACTGATTGTGCATCTTTAAAAATACAAATGGCAATCCAGGAATCTGCATTTAATTTCTATGCAATTATACTTGCCCAGAAAATGGTACCTTTACAATAAATGCTTTTGACAATGATAAACTTGCTAAAAACATGCTAAACATGCTTACTATTTCAAAACCGATTGAGAAAAAATAATGACCACTGGGCGTTAAAAGGCACTGAAGGTAGCTAGTGCTTGCATTTTCAATGTACTGCTTGGAGGCAACAAGGCTATTTGTATTCTCAGAATAGCACTGCATGAACATTTGACCAAGATGAAAGGGCTTCATAAAAGCTTCGGTATGAATGTACATTAACCAACAAAGGCGAAGTGAAGTGAAGTGAATTATATTTATATAGCACTTTTTTCTAGTGATTTTAAACGCTTTACATAGTGAAACCCAATACCTAAGTTCCATTTAAACCAAGCTGTTACAATAATAGTTATGGACGTATCTGCACTTTTAAAGCAAACAGATAACATGATTGAAAACATAATTTCTACAAACCAAATACCCAAAGTTTTTAGATATTTGTTGAATGATTAGAAATATCAATAAGGAGAGATTGTTAAGAACTTAAATGCTGCTGTAAAAATAGCAGTACTTTGGGAAACAAGTGCCCCAGCTTTTTAGCTTTTCGGGATTTGAGCGATCTCTCGGCTAATTGTTAAGCTATGGATTACAAACAAAAATAAAGTTAAGATCCTCCATAAGATTCGACCAAAATATATCGTCTTACTTGCTAGCATTTAGCTTATAGCTAGAGATCGAAGTAACTTGGGAAGGAAGAAATTAAGTGTGAAGCACAGTGCTAAGAAGAAGTGGATGATATTCGTTGAATTAAAGAAATAAATCATTAAGAGCTGACCGAGTGTGTAGTTAGCTAACTCGGTGAAGCAGTTGGAGTTTAGCACTGCAAGTCTGCAGCACAGCGATGCAGAATAAGTTGATAACGCCATTCAAGAGTGTTAAAATAATATCTAAACAATGGACATTTATCCACGAAAAAATTAAAAAGCTGCGAATGGTGGGTTTGACAGAGAAGGAGATACTGTATAAGTCCACTCTCCAAGGTAAATACTGCACATTATTATTATATTATTTGATAAAACTAATGTAATGTAGTTGTTTGTACTACATTGAATTGCATTGTTTTTCATACAATATTTTCTATCTAAAAGTTTGTTCTTCTTTCTAAAATACACATCACACGCTAAAAAGGTGCTTCCAAAACGGAATAATTATATTTGTATTAATTTCAATGGGGAACATTGTCTTGAGTATGAGTATTTTGGGTTACAGGCGCCGACTTAGGGCTGGGCGATATATCGAATATACTAAATGTATTGCGGGTTTGTAGAAAATGACTATTTCGTGAGTATTCGAGTATATGTTCTCATGCAGTTGCTTTTAGCTGCAGGCATTACAGTACAAGCTTATCTCACTCTTTCTTGTCTCTCCTTCGCACAGAGAGATAAAATAAGCGCACCTTGTTACATACGTCACATACTGTCGCGCGTGCAACGTCATACGCCCTCGTCGAGCAGAGGTAGTGGCATGAGTAAAGTTAGCTGTGGCAGGTGGTGCAAGCGGAACGGTGCGAGTGGTAATACGAGAGAGAGGAGGTGCCAATCTGGTAACAAATGGAGGAAGAATTAATTCCCAAGAAAAACAGCACGGGGTCCATCGTCTGGCGGTGGTTTGACTTCAAGCGGGAAGATGTTGAACAGACAACCGTAATATATCAAGTATGCGGCAAAAGCGTTGCTACAAAAAGTAGCAGCACTACTAATTTGTAGCATCATTTGAAAAGTCATCCGCAAGAGAATAAGGAGTGCTTGAAACTCTGCATGTCAACATCTCCGGCCAGAGATGCCACACCTAACAAAATGCCGAAGCAACCAGCATTGACCCAATTAAGCCTGGCGTCTTCCATTTCCAGATCAACACCGTCTGAAAAAAATAGTCAACAACAGAAGGAGATAATGTCCGCAGTAACCTACCACATAGCGAAGGACATACATTATTTGATTTCCTATTATGCAGCTAATTTTTATTTTACAGTTTTTGAAATATCTTGTGTGACATCATGCACTAAAGTGCACTTTATTTGTTTTAAACTATTGTAGTGGCGTTCTGTACACAAAGTGCACTTTAATTTAGTGTTGTTTTGATTTGTCATCTTAGTGACATCCTGCGCAAAAGTGCACTAATAGCTTGTTTTAAAATGTCTGACAATCTTGCACTTTCTGTTTTGAAATGACATGAATGTTTGTGCCACTGCTTAATAACTGTTTAATAAATACAGTTTTGGTATATTGACTTAGTTGTGATTTCCCTCTCTGCATGAAAGTTTAAAATGAGCATATTTTAATGCAGTATGGACAAGAATGTTTTAATGTAGACACATAGAATCATCATACTGCTGTGATTATATGCATCAAGTGTTCATTCAAGGCTAAGGCAAAATATTGAGATATATATCGTGTATCGTGACATGGCCTAAAAATATCGAGATATTAAAAAAAGGCCATATCGCCCAGCCCTACGCCGACTCAGACCAATTAAACTTGTATGCCTTACAAAAATGAAACTATTTTGAATGTCTGCTTCCAGTCAAAAGCTATCGAGTAAAGTGCCATCTCCTTACCAGCAGGATGTCGTCAAAGCTGCAAAAGTACTACAGGGTAATGGCTGACCCTCAAAGAGCTGAGCAAATATTGGACATGTATTATTAATACGTGTGTTTTATGGAAGCTGTTACAAGAGAAGAAGCAGAGCAATACATTCCATAAAGCACTTCCTTTCATATTCACAATGTGGCAGATATTGTATTCATCATTAATGTATGCCATGCAAAAGGAGAAGCTCTTGGTAAAAAGAGTTATTGATTTGATCAGTTTGTATAAGCACAGCACATTATGGTGAAAAATAAGCAAAGCAACTATTACCACAAGAGTGGTTTGAGGATGGTGAGCAATATTATAAACCATTAGAATTAAGTGTTAAGCATGTGCTTCTTTATCACACAAGTAGTAATAATCAGACACAATACGCTCTAGCAATAGCAAGGGAGGTACAAATCTTCATGGCTGGGAAGCATTACGTTTTGATATTTTCAACGCTCTCATCTCATTTGGGCAATAATGGCTATTTGCCACTTATGTCATTAAACTTAACTGCTTCTGCCCCAAAATGGCTGCAGTTATTTCCACTCTTCACTGCCAGATTCATGAATATTTCCTGACCGCTTCTATCGGCCATTATGTGCCAACCTTCTCTTCCCTCTCCATCACTTATACACAGTATAACTTATACACAGTATAGTGGGTTGTATATATACAACCCACTTTCACTTCCTGGACGGACAATCATACTTGACAGAATCACTATACTGCAGACCAATGTGGTAACATTAGAGGTGTGACGGTACGCCATAATCATCTTTTCTGGACGAAGTAGCTTGGGAGTGGGAAGTCTGGGCTTCTCTGCTTAGGCTGCTTCCCCCACGTCCCGACTTCGGATAAGCGGAAGAAGATGGATGGATGGTGTGGGAAGCAGATCAGAATCACATCCATATTTAAGTGTTACTTCTTTCTAAAAACTCCTATAGTCATATTTACATCAGCTAATGTCTCGTGTGGTACAAAGTGCTTGGATTCGAGTGTCCTTGGTTAGAGTCAGAGCGCTGTTTATTCTCTTTGTTGAGACTGCCATTACATTCCTAAGATAAGGAGCACAGCTAGACTGGGGAAACAGCAGGTGGGGAGGGAGGAAGGAGAAAATCACAGCACTTCCGAGAGTTGGAAAAGAGACCGAGCTAGACCAGGCGAGGGAACGCGGGTGTGCTGGATTGGTCTCACGTTTGTCCTCTAAGCTTGGAGAATAAACCACAAAATACCAATTACTGCCTGTTGATTGAATATAAACATCAGCTTATTGCCATGAAAAGAATCTGGGAGAGACTAGCAATTTGAATTCCCCATTGGAGGAATGCTGGTCAACGCAACAATTTGGGGGCTTCGTCCGAGATGGCACGCTGTTGATTGATGACTTCTTGCAATCTTCTGGACAGACTCAAATGGCCAATACAAGGTGAGCAGAGCCTTTTTATATAAAATCTGCTTTAGGAGTCTGTCCTGAAGTCTGTAAGTCAAACACTGTTTTGTAATCCCAGGCACAGATTGGTGATTTTGATAGATTGATTGCATTTTTGCCGAGCCTGCCATTGCATTAAAATTGTAAATAAGTGGTCAACTCAGGCCATTGTGTCTCGATTACCGTGACGGGCAGTTTCATTGACGAGTGAACTAATAGTTGGGTGTAGCTTACCCTGGGAATTTGGTCGTCCCTTAATGAGTTTGGGTTGCAAGATCCCAGTGAGATAAGACACTAAAACGTAAGGAAGCGGGTTCAAAGATCCCAGTGAGATAAGACACTGAAACGTAAGGAAGCGGGTTCAAAGATCCCAGTGAGATAAGACACTGAAACGTAAGGAAGCGGGTTGAAAGATCCCAGTGAGATAAGACACTAAAACGTAAATAAATAGACACATGGCCTTGGAGTGTGACAGACAGGAATGTGATGGCGGTCGGGGAAAAATGTGATTAATCATTACTGTGTAATGATCAATTGAATGGACGGTTGTCGACAATGGAACTAGCAGGTAGAGGAAAGAAAGAAAAAAAAAAAAAAAAAGGAGAACGTTCCTTGAAAGGGTTAAGAGGGAGTTTACAATACTCGAAAAGTCGTGAACTCAAACGTCTGGTAAAATAAAATAAAAATAAAAATAAAAAAGTGACTGGAAGTTTTATGGTAAAGTGAAACGCAGAGAGTGTGCTGCTGAGTGTGAGTGTGTGTGTGCGGGAGTGCTTACGCGTGCTCGTGTGTGCTGCTGAGTGTGTGTGTGTGTGTGTGCGGGAGTGCTTACGCATGCTCGTGTGTGTGTGTGCTGCTGAGTGTGTGTGTGTGTGTGCGGGAGTGCTTACGCGTGCTCGTGTGTGTGTGTGCTGCTGAGTGTGTGTGTGTGTGCGGGAGTGCTTTCGCGTGCTCGTGTGTGTGTGTGCTGCTGAGTGTGTGTGTGTGTGTGTGTGTGTGTGTGTGTGTGTGTGTGTGCGCTGGTGAAAATGGAACACTCAGGGAGAGAATTTAAGAGTTTGGCGTATGATAAAAGTAAACGGGGATTACGTGGAAAAACGAAATGCAGCAAAAGAACCGATGATTAATGAGAGAATTGACTGATTGTTTTTTTGTCTGCCGCGCATGCGCAAGACAATTCAAACGACCCGCCCAGACTTTGACTAGGACACCGCCCCCTACTCCAGTGACAAGAGAAGGAGGTATTAAAACGCCCCCTCTAAGATTAATCCTGCCTCCGAAAATTAACCCCTTGTACACGTCTGACCATTTTCTCCGGCAGACATTTTTGACACATGACATTAACACTTTGGACATACTACAATATAAGTCTCTTGCCGATGCATACATGCAAGCCATTGTTGACCTTGCTTTCCCACCTGTACCTCCGGGAGGGAACCTTTGGCCAAACACTTTGGCCAAAGTTAACCCTGATATACACGGTGCCAAAAACAATATATGGCAGGACATTTTATTCATTCCATGCAAAATAGGGCTAATGACAGAGCAACAAGGAAACGACTACTTAAAGGCCTACTGAAATGAATTTTTTTTATTTAAACGGGGATAGCAGATCTATTCTATGTGTCATACTTGATCATTTCGCGATATTGCCATATTTTTGCTGAAAGGATTTAGTATAGAACAACGACGATAAAGATTGCAACTTTTGGTATCTGATAAAAAAAAGGCTTGCCCCTACCGGAAGTAGCGTGACGTAGTCAGTTGAACATATACGCAAAGTTCCCTATTGTTTACAATGATGGCCGCATGAAGTGAGAGAGATTCGGACCGAGAAAGCGACAATTTCCCCATTAATTTGAGCGAGGATGAAAGATTTGTGGATGAGTAAAGTGCAAGTGAAGGACTAGTGGGGAGTTGAAGCTATTCAGATAGGGAAGATGCTGTGAGAGCCGGGGTGACCTGATATTCAGCTGGGAATGACTACAACAGTAAATAAACACAAGACATATATATACTCTATTAGCCACAACACAACCAGGCTTATATTTAACATGCCACAAATTAATCCTGCATAAAAACACCTGCGTGTTTGTTATGCTAGCTCCTAGCTCCTCTGCTAGCTCCTAGCTCCATAGAACACGCCAATACAATTCAAACACCTGATCAACACACACAATCACTCAGCCCAAAAGACCGTTCACCTAACCCAAGGTTCATAAAGCTTATATATTTTTAAAAAGTTACGTACGTGACGCGCACATACGGTCAAGTTATCAAATGTTTAGCAGCCAAGGCTGCATACTCACAGTACCTGATATTCAGCTGGGAATGACTACAACAGTAAATAAACACAAGACATATATATACTCTATTAGCCACAACACAACCAGGCTTATATTTAATATGCCACAAATTAATCCTGCATAATAACACCTGCGTGTTTGTTATGCTAGCTCCTAGCTCCTCTGCTAGCTCCTAGCTCCATAGAACACGCCAATACAATTCAAACACCTGATCAACACACACAATCACTCAGCCCAAAAGACCGTTCACCTAACCCAAGGTTCATAAAGCTTATATATTTTAAAAAAGTTACGTACGTGATGCGCACGTACGGTACGGTACGTGTTATGCTAGCTCCTAGCTCCTATGCTAGCTCCTAGCTCCATAGAACACGCCAATACAATTCAAACACCTGATCAACACACACAATCACTCAGCCCAAAAGACCGTTCACCTAACCCAAGGTTCATAAAGCTTATATATTTTTAAAAAGTTACGTACGTGACGCGCACGTATGGTACGGTACGTGTTATGCTAGCTCCTAGCTCCTATGCTAGCTCCTAGCTCCATAGAACACGCCAATACAATTCAAACACCTGATCAACACACACAATCACTCAGCCCAAAAGACCGTTCACCTAACCCAAGGTTCATAAAGCTTATATATTTTTAAAAAGTTACGTACGTGACGCGCACGTACGGTACGGTACGTGTTATGCTAGCTCCTAGCTCCTATGCTAGCTCCTAGCTCCATAGAACACGCCAATACAATTCAAACACCTGATCAACACACACAATCACTCAGCCCAAAAGACCGTTCACCTAACCCAAGATTCATAAAGCTTATATATTTTAAAAAAGTTACGTACATACGCAAAAAAAAGTTGCGCACATACGGTCAAGCGATCAAATGTTTAGAAGCCAAAGCTGCATACTCACAGTAGCACGTCTGCGTCTTTGTCATCCAAATCAGTGAAGTGAAGTGAAGTGAATTACATTTATATAGCGCTTTTTCTCAAGTGACTCAAAGCGCTTTACATAGTGAAACCCAATATCTAAGTTACATTCAAACCAGTGTGGGTGGCACTGGGAGCAGGTGGGTAAAGTGTCTTGCCCAAGGACACAACGGCAGTGACTAGGATGGCGTAAGCGGGGATCGAACCTGCAACCCTCAAGTTGCTGGCACGGCCGCTCTACCAACCGAGCTATACCGCCCCAAATCAAAGTAATCCTGGTAAGAGTCTGTGTTGTCCCAGTTCTCTACAGGCGTCTGTGTATCGAAGTCAAAAGTCCTCCTGGTTAGAGTCTCTGTTATCCGAGTTCTTCCATCTTGACTGCATCTTTCGGGAATGTAAACAAAGAAGCGCCGGCTGTGTACTGTTGTGGCTGACTACGTTCGAAAAATACGTCCATTTCGCACCGACAACTTTCTTCTTTGCTTGTTCAGCTTCCTTCTCCATAATGCAATGAACATGATTGAAACAGATTCACGAACACAGATGTCCAGAATACTGTGGAATTATGAAATGAAAACAGAGCTTTTTCGTATTGGCTTCAATGTGGAAGGCATATACGTGTTCGCCGGTCTACGTCACGCGCATACGTCATCCTCAGAGGCGTTTCGAACCGGAAGTTTAGCCGCAAATTTAAAATGTCCCTTTATAAGTTAACCCGGCCGTATTGGCATGTGTTATAATGTTAAGATTTCATCATTGATATATAAACTATCAGACTGCGTGGTCGGTAGTAGTGGGTTTCAGTAGGCCTTTAAATTACAGATCGCTGAAGATAAAAGGTTAAAAGAACCGGAAGGTCAAAGATCAGCTAGGGTATATTCAGCAGTGGGTGACCTTGCTTTTGAGTTCCAACAGGTGGAGGAAAGAATCCTCAACAGACGTGCGGTTGGACTCGGGTGGTGGACAACACGATGCTTCAAAGCCGGTCTGGGGTAGACACTGTTTCGGCTGTGACCAGCCTGGTCACTGGAGTCGTGACTGTCCGAACATTTCCGAACAGGAAAGGTTTCGTCGTGCCAACAAACGAACGCAAAGGCGTGTAAGAGGACGCCCACATCAGGAGCCGCAGCAGGAAGTACCGACAGGACCCCTGCTGGACATGAGTGTCAACGGACAATTTTATCAGCCACCCATTCGATTCTGAATGCAGAGGTACCAAAAAAACTGTGTGCTTCCTCTTTAAAGGTCGAAGGCTTCGCTGGGGTCACAAGAAGGTTACCTGTCACCAAACCACTTCCGGTTCAGATTGCTGGACCTCCTTTACAGACTGTACCCTGACATTCAAATCGCAAAGAAGGAACATTCCTGGTGTTACCTGACGGCTCAACCACCCAGCTGCAACACCACTACCAAGACTCCTCCATGAGCTCATACCACAGCCTGCAACAACAGGAATGGCTGACATCCAACTGCTCTAACAGTGAAAACCCTGACTGACTGAGATGCTTCCGTGTGTTCTGCCACCCGACTCGCCATATGTTATGATTATTTATATATGTTGGAACTCAAGGTGTGGCTGCTCATGTTGACCTATTTTTGCAGCAGCTAGCATGGTATAAGATGGACACAATAGTGTCCCACATTGTTCACTTGCTCTCTGTCTCGCCTACAAAACCAAAGAACTTAGGTCCAATGATAAGACACGGCGTAGCTGCCAAACATTACACCGACACCCAAATACCACATTTTCAAAAGATTAGGTTTAGCCCATAGTGATGTTAAACACATTACTATGGGCTGCACTTTAGACACCTGTAGGCTACGAGGAGCTAGCAGCTACACAACAGCTGAGCTAAAACGACACATTACACATTTAAGCATATCAAACAATTATAGTTGCTCATTACATACACATAGTCGTCAAGACAGAAGTCTGATAGAAAGTATTCAGTAGTAAATGTGTCTGCATCATTCAACTTTCTACAACATGAGCTTGACTTAATGAATTATTGGGGCCACCAGGTGTGGTAAAATTTCAAAATACTATTGCTAAAGCATTCGCCACAAGGGTAGTATTTTTCTAGTATTGGTGACAATATATATATATATATATAAGCATATTTTGTTACTTTCACCATATTGAATAAGTTACATAAAAGTTAGGGTTTAGTTGAGTTTGAGTTATTTGTGATATTGCTAAGGGGTCCCCTACCCTAACAACACCCCCCAGTGGATCATAGAGGCTGAAGAGACAATCATTGACCTCAAACATGACCTGTCCTCCGCTACTTGACTATTAGCTGACCTTTTTCTTAGATGTTTCTGAAAGTGATAGTATGACTAACACAGTCCTTTTTTCAGAAACAGAAGGGGGTGAGGTGAGTGAGGGTGGAAACAGACTCCTTGGAACAAAATCGACAATAATCAGACTCTGACACATTCTTTGATTTCACTGATATGATCAATACGGTACAAGGGAAAGGTACGTACTGACTTGTGTTGACAATCACAGTGGTTGGCCGGAATCAACAACAACCTCAAAAGAGGATGCAATATCAGTAATTAAATGACTTGTGAATGACCTAGTACCCCGACATGGTTTCCCCAAAAAGATTAGGTCAGACAACGGCAACCATTTAAAAAAATACTCACTTAGCCTTGGTCGAAAAGGCTTTCGGACTAGAACACAGGTTTGGGGTACCATCCTCAGTCCCAAGGTAAGGTTGAAAGGATGGACCAGAACATCAAAAACTAATTGGCTAAAATCTGTGCACAGACCAAATTGAATTGGATTGACATGTTGCAATTAGCGTTAATGATCATTCGAAGGTCTGTGAATAAAACAGTTTTACAGCCCTTTGAGTTTTTCACCCTATGAGCTGCATACAGGTCAGCCATTCACAGGACCAGCAGCCCCCATGGAAGGAGGACTCAGCGTAAAACCAAAATGGTATTTTACACAAAAAATTGCAGAATTTGTGTGCCAGTTCTTCTGTACAGATTCCCTTCCGCCCGCTGAGAGGGTCAAGATCAAGGTCATCAAACGCAAGTGGACGGAGCCCAGGTGGACTGGTCCCTTCTAGGTCGTAGAACGGACGTCCCACGCCCTTCGACTGGCTGGTAAAGGGGACACCTGGTACCACCTCTCCCTCTGCACTACTGCTGAAGAACCTGACAGATTACCAGCGGATGTCATTGCTGACATCGCCACAACATCTGCCCCTTTGACCCCCTCGCCACATCATCTGCCCCACAGCCCAGGAGACGAGAGAGATTTTCTACCTACATTACTCTTTTCAACTTCTATATTGTATATCCTTGTGTGAGACCAATCCAGTATGCTAAATGTTTCTTAGTTTTTCTTGCTTGTTTTCAGCATAACTATATGTGTCGTTACATTAAGTGAAAAGTTTGATGTTTATCCCCGTTTTGTTACCTAAATTACTCTGATATTGATAGACGAAAGGCAGGATGTTACACCCGACTAGTATTCCCTGACGGACTGGTGCTTGGGCGTGTTCTACTGTCTTTGTGTCTCAGTTCATCCTTCCTGACGACAGTGACTGACAAGTGTCTAAGAACATACAGCGGACTTTAAATAGACTGGGTCAAAGGGGATAGCAAGACTTATTTTTTGACCTGTGCAGTGTGATTAAGTACGGGGGACACAATAGCTATTACCGTGGTAATAACCTCTATATTTGTTACGACCCAACCCTGAACCATTGGTGTCGGATGCAGACAACATACTATGGTAAGTGGTGCCCATCGTCCCTTTTATGTTGTTTTGGGGGTTGACCTGACTGATACAGACTCTAAAGGAATTATTAAAATTAATGTCCTTGAGAGAGCGTTAACTACCTCTACACCCTCTGTAGCACCTAATGTACCACCCCACCTCGGTGGTGTTTCAAAGGCTCTCACATCTGTGCGTGCTAATGACATCACCACCGAAGGCCTGGTAACTTTGACCTTAGGAGCGGGTGCAGACAACCTGTGGCTCAGGTGGATGCCAAAACCTGGGTGACTGTGTTGCTTCTTCCGCTGGACGTCCCTTTTCCCACACTTACCCCGCCCCTTTTAAGTTGACTGACATGTGTACCCTTCTGTTGACAATGCCACCCGACTTCTTCCCTTTGTGGCCCAAAAGCTGAATTACACGCGTTTTCAAATTACAGGAACCTCTTCGTCCCCCAACAAATTGGGTGAAATTAACCGTTACTGGTGCACCACACTGATAGATGGCTCTAGGATAGGCCCTTGGGCACGAGCTGACTTATTCTGGTGTTGTGGAGAGCACAAATTGTACATTAGAATCCCGACGTCAGCCGTTGGGCTTTGTGCTATGGTTAGACTGGTGACCCCAGTCACCAAATTAACACCCCTTGGAACTCCTGTTTCAGCGGCCTCTCTAACTCCCCGCCGCCGTTGAGACTAACCAACCTGACTCGTGACGCAGTTGAGGGAC